>NW_020955629.1:109334-114648 GCF_003031625.1 Empidonax traillii | reverse complement strand
TAAAATGAAAGGAAATGGGAAAATTCTTCAAGAGGAAGAGAAAAGATGAAGCTTCCTAAGTTCTTCATGCTCAGAAAACTATAACATGTCGTCCTTCGTCATATTTTTTGGAGAGCTGCAGTACTCCTCAGTTCTATTCCTGTACAGTTCTAGTAATTTGGCTAGATTTCCCTGGCTGTCCTCCGAGGTGTCATGGGAAAATAAAACAGAAAATGAGAGATTGTGAGACTTCTCAGCTTGGTGCTTTGAGTGAGAGCACAGCACATGGTGGGTGAAAGTCAGCTGACTTGATCAGGACTTGTGTTCACAAATCTGGCAGGATGGCTGTGTCTACTGTGGTGATCTGTAATTTACTGCAAAGATACTATTTGGACGTATTAGGTGCCCCTGCTGATCAGACCCTCTAGCTGTGACAAATTGAAGCTGGTTACTGCCTCTTTGGATGGGGCACTGAATGCTGTTGTCTGGAGAGGATTATGGTAATAATGCCTAGGAATAATAGCAAGGAACAAAAGGAGCAGTGGGCAGCCTTGCCATCCCACTTCAAATTTCTCTACCTGTTCTTAGTCAGCCTTTCAGTTCCCTGAGGGCACTTGCCCACACTTTTGTTAGGAAAATGAGGTACAGCTAAGAGCACCTGGCATTGAAACATTCTCCCAATGCTAAATCTCCCACCTATAGGCCAGTTTTCCACATGGCTTAAATGATAACTGGGAAAGCCAAGGGAGAAGCCACAGACCTGCAAAGTGGCTGCTCTAACATGGACACATGGTAACACAGTGAGGAAGTTGGCATAATCAAAAGAATTATCACAGCCCCCTGCAAGGTATCTGAGATGGTGGAAGGGATCCAGATTTAGGGACAGAGGCAGCTGTGAACAAATGATTCCAATTTTCAGTGCGTCATTAAAGACACAAAGTGAGCCCAACAGTAGAAGGATCTGTTTTAGAGGAAATTTCTTTATAACAACAGAAGGCTGCCTAAATCCTCTGGATTCCTGCTTACAGACGTGCTTTATTGCCACCCTAAGAGGGAGGCTCATGGAGACAATTTATTGTCTTTCAATGTGCAGTACACGTCATAGAAAACTACAAATGTATTACCCACTGATATAAGAATTCACAAATTAAGAAACTGGTGTTCCAGTGGAGAATTTGTATCCTACAGTAAATTGAAATAAGAATAGGTAGAGGGGGAAACTGAGAAAAACAGAGAGCCTTTCTCGTGAGCCTTCAGGATCCCCTCTCCTAGAACACAATCTAGTTCTTAGTTTCCGTACTATTTTTTATTTCTTAAGGTTTTCCTGCTGCCTTCTATACTTGTGCAAGGTCGTGTCTAACAAAGAGCAAACACGGAGCCAATGGAACAGCTTGAACAGTTATTGCTACTGAGGCACTTTAATTCTTGGACTTGCCCCCTTTCCTGGGGCAGCTATTTAAGAGACAGGTCTCCCACCGGGTGCACAAAATGCTCTTCCAAAGAAATGCAAGCTAATTGCTTTCATTTTGCTTCTGAACCTCAGGGCCTGGGAAAAGACAATGGTCTGTATGAGCAGTAACTTGAAAAACCCAAGTTCCGTTGGCAGTTTGCTTTGATATGTGCAGGAATTGGGAACAAGCTTAATAAAAGTAGAAATGTACATGCAGTCAAATTTCTTCAGTTTTAGTTTAAATATTGTTTCAGCTTATGCCACTAAGGTAGCTAAATAAGGGAGCAGATGTATGAAAATATTCCTACAGTGGGAAATCAGTCTACTGTGTTTTAAGATAGTGGAACTACTTTTCATAAATGTGCTCCTGGGCCTTTATTAAATGTTTGCTGTAAATAGAAGATAAGTGATGTTCTCATTGGTCTCAGTTTTCTAAATGTGGTCTCAGGTTGACTTTTTGGAGTTTCTTTACTGCCACAGATTTCTGTCACAGCTTTTTGTCAAAATAGGGTGATGTCTTTGTTAGAACATTCATGTACTGATTGGGGAAAGAATGATTGCAGCCTTAAACAGTCTCAGCATTGTATCTGGAATCTTGGAAATGTAGATTTTTGTAGGACTGTTATTTGTAAGTTGTTGTCAAACAGCCTGAGACTGTATCCATTAAGAATGAGGCTGCAATGGCCAGCCTGAACAAAATAACTTGTGTATAACATGAAGTTCTCTGTCCATACTTTGGAATAAAAAGATAGAGTGAAAAGTTTTACTAAAATGTACAATTTAAGCTAACAAGATTAGCTCAGATTCCTTCTAAAATTTGCCATGTTTTTGGTGTTACAGTCAGCTGGAGGTAATGTACAGGTAAACAAGATATTTCAGTATAGTTTTAAAAAGCTAAATTTGACCACCCAAAGGTATTGGTACACTAAACCCTGGAGCATTTTCTTGGAGAATAATTTTCTTTAGAATATAAACAAATCATCTTGTACTGTAAAGCACAATTATTGACTTTTAACTTGGATGTCCAATTAAATGTATTGTAACTATTCAGAGAAAGGAGATGACCTACTATGAGATATTAATTGACTGACATGCACCAATTCTGCTTCCCTCCCATTCATGTTGAAGGAGTTCTCTCTGTTGATTTATGCAGGAGAGCAAGAAAGACAGACTATACTGTAAAAGATTATTTTTTAAGTAAGTTTCCAGTTCTCTGGAGTTGGCAGGAACGTTAGACTAGCAAGTCACCTTCTTACTGTCTTTTTCTAACATCACTTTCAGTGTTAACCTGGTTTGTTCACACAGTCCACACAGAAAATCAGTAAAAACTAAATAGCCCTTGTCTCCTGCCCAGTAGTCTTGGGATTTTTTTTGCTGTTTCTCAAGTTTTCATAGCACAGTCCTGATAGTTGTCTGAGTTCTGCAGAGAGCATTACATAAGATGTAGAGAGGTATAACGGGGAAAAAATTTACCATTCCTTTCCTTCTCCCTCTGTCTATTTTCTTTTGTTCTATGAGCAGTTTCCCCCAAATCTCACCCTTTTAAAGAAGCTAATTACCACTCTTCCCTGGCATGCATTAGCATTATGCTGTTGTCAGTCTGTCAGGTGCACTTAGTCAGGGTTTAATAGGCTTGCAGTGAGCTACAATTAAACTCTGGAATTAACATTTAAAGAGTGTTTACATGACTTCCTCTTCCCTTCCTCCCCCGCAGCAGTTTGCTTAAAGACGCAAGCAGTTTTCTGGTTTGCTTTAATTGTTATGTGAGGAAAATACTAAAAAAAAATCCATGAAGTTGACTTCAATTTAAAATTTGAGATCTATTTTTTGCAGCACTTGGGAAATATAACAGTGCTATTTCTCAGAAGAAAAAAATGTAGCAATTTAAAACCATGTGGTCAGGTACAACCTTTGTAATCTTGCTAACAAATGTTCTGCAATTAGAAAGAGGAAGAGTTGTGGCTCACTCAGAAGCACAAAGTCCTGAGTCGAATGAGAGGGTTCCTGGTCTGTTTTTCTGGTTCAGAGGCAGAGACCTGGGTGGGCATGAACTACTTCTTTCTCTGTAGCCCCCAGGATCTTCACTTTGCTGTCTGCAGGTGTTGGTGCTTTGGGCTCTCAGAAAGTTAAGTTTGTATGGATTTAGATACTCTTTGTGCAGAAGATGTGCTTCTTTCCCACACAGGGAGAGGTCCTTTTTGCTATATCAGTCCACTCAGGATCCTCTTGGCGTTCACTTAGACCAGTTTTGTTCCCTCAGTTGACTGACAGCTCTTTCAAACACCTCTAGACTCAAGAAAGTCCTTCACACTCCTGCTTCCTTTGCAGAAGTCACCTGTTCTGAAAGAAGTTCAGAAATTAAATGATAGATGCACATTTTGTGCTGTGAATGCTCCAGAGAGCACTGACAGGAAGGCTCTTAGTAATAAGTACAGAGGGTTGAGTTTTGAGGATTCAAAAATCTCAAAGGGGAAAAATTAAAATCATGTTAGATCTGTGCCAGTGCCCCTCTAGCTATGTTATTTTACTACAGCTGAGGATATGCCCTAGAGTGTGGGGGTTTTCTTCTTGGCTTAGGCACTGGATTTAAAAGAGGAATCTCTTGTCTTTCTTGTATTTGATGAATTTTCAATGTAGCTCTTAGATATCCCTGGGTTTCAAACAAAACACACAAGTCTAAGCATTCACATTTGGCAAGAGTACTGCTACGTTGTACATTGTCATTTATTTCTAAGATTATTCTCTATATCATCTTTATTTAAGCTGGTTGTGACTCTCTGATTTTCATGTGAAATGTGAGGGTAGCAGTACCTCAGCTTGAGAATTTGCAGAGCAATTTTGTATCACAAAAAGCCATTCAGATTTACGATCCTCAGATGATACATGTCCAAAAACTCTCCCTTATTCCTATGTGCAGAGATTATGTCTCCTCCATCCTAAATTCTTTCAATAATCTCCAATTACTTTCAAATATATAGATTGGTAGTTAAGGGAAACGGGAAGGTTTTAAACTAAACAGATGATATAGTTTGTTCTTCAATATAAAATTAAAATTTTTTTAGGGCAACATGCAGGAACTTTATGGAAAGAAACCTTGAACTCAGAAAACACAACAAGATCAACACTCATGCAGACAATTGCTGCATAAACCTATCAGCCACAAGTTACAAGACTAAACTAGTAGTCACCTTCAGTTCCTCTTTCACATTTTCTCTGTAACTTCAAGACTTGTCCCATTTCTCTCAGCACAGCTGTTATCAGAAGAGTTTGTATGGTTTCTGATGATGAATTCTATTAAACCAGTGGGGAACTTAAAAACCATTGAAAGGTGCTGCAGAACCAGTGTTTGGACAGATACAGTAAGCCTAAATTGAAATAGAGGATTTTAAAGTAATGTTACCGGGATGAGTTTTTTTCTCACCATGGAGTGGGGGCAAAACTCAAAAAAAAAGTAGGTGTCAAAGTCTTTTGTGATCCTCAACTAGTTTAATAACAATAGCTAATTGCAAAGTTTTTGCTATCCAACTTATGATTAGTCTCTTTTAGTCTCTTTTTGACTAGGCTATGTAAATTATGCCATTTAAATCAATTTTTAACCCTGTACTTATCATTTCATTCAGATTTTTAAAGTTGTAATCTCTCAGATTAGTTTGGTTTCCTACACTGTAGTGGAGTCTGAAGAAAGCAACTTGTTTGGCAGTATTAAAATGCTTGGAGCAGAAAATCCTCAGGAACAAATAATCTGCATGAGAGAGAGTTAAGGGTGATGTAGTCAATATCTCTTCATCCTGAAGACAGGCACAGGAACATTTTCATTTCTCATCTACTACGGATGAAACCCAAAAAAAGACTTTTCTTTTTTTTTTTTTTTTTTTTTTTTGGTAT
>NW_020955629.1:0-109233 GCF_003031625.1 Empidonax traillii | reverse complement strand
TGCTAAAGCCAGACATCGCGCAATTTGGCTGGAAAAATGACTGAGAAGAATATTTTAGATAAAATACTTTCTGAGTCCTTAGCTTGAGGGCACATATCAGGTTACAGGACAAATATGCTTTAGGATGGGTGATGTTAGAAAAAGAAGTGGAGAGCTTTGAAGACACTATGCTTTAGGCCAGATGAATTAAAAAAAGTCTCTGGAGAAAGTAATACTGTGCCAATCTTTCAGTAATTCCACTTTACTTTCAGTAATTCCACTTTACTAAAGATGCTTCTTTTTTTACTCCTTTTTTTTTTTTTTTTAATGTTCTATCTCACGAAAGCTGTAAGGTGTTGTGGTGTTGGAAATTTTGTGTCTTTATTCAGAACAATATGCAATAGAGAGGGGTCTTTGAACTCAGTCTTATTTATGTTGTTGAGCTTTGAGATTGAACATTGTAATCTAGCAAGACTGAGCTTTGCAGTTTTCAGCATGATACTCTGCACGATACTTTGGGAAGTCCCATGCATATTGCTATATATATATACCTGCCAACAGACAATTGCTTTCACTAGAAATTGGGCCAAATCAGCTGCTAAAGAGTTGTCAGACGACATTCCTCTCTGTGTGCAGAGTTGTTAACCTAGCTGTTCCCGGGCTGGAGGATGAACAAGTCTAGATATTCACTCTTGTTTTAAGAGTCCTTTTGCAGAGGACTCTATTCTAGGCCTGAGATCTTATTAAGATGAGTAGGGAAAACCTCAGTGGATCAAACTGACAAAGACACTGGCTTTATCATCCCGGTCCTGAAGGTTCACCAGGCATTAAACCATTCCTTGGACTACCAGAATTTTAGTTTGAATTGTGACTGAGGAAGAAATTTCATGGTCTTTATAGATTCAAGGGCAAGAATTTCATCTTGTGTGTCCAATAAAAGAATGTTTTAAAGAAACTAAGTTTTTAAACAGTGAAGCATTTTCTTTGTTCCTTCAGAGACTCAAACTGATTTCTCAAAGTAGACATGTTCAATATTTTTTCATACTAAATGAGCTTCCTGTGAGAAGGATGGAATCAGCTCAGTTTAGAGTGGTATGTTGAGATTGTGCCTTTAGCAGCTGATGTTTTACACCAAGAGCAGTTGAAATCACACTATGAAGAGTCTTTTGATATTAGTGATAAACTTTGTTCATTTAAAAAAAAGCCTGTACAGTTAGCATTTCAAAATGAAAGATGGTCAGTGGTGTTGAAAGCTAGTTTTGCTCTGAGCATTTTTCCTGAAACACACCTGATAGAAAAGGCGTAATCCTGTTGTGGAGCTTGTTTAACTGATATTCCACTGTGACGTGGTTTTGCTACTCTTGGTCTAAAACATTAGATCAATAAAATATTGAAATATTTTAATAAGAGGAGGCACATTCCTTGTTGAGGGTGTTTAGACAGATTTGTAGCAGTAGGAAAGAGATCTGGGATGATTGCAAATGCTGGTTGCCTGCAGCCAGTCTCACTGAGCTACTGAGATACCGGTGTGAAAATGGGTAAGACATTCAAATGTTGGATGATTAACAGCAAGAAGGATTTGTGTTGGTATGTTGGACCTAAATCATCCTATATCTTGGCACAATTTTACTAAGTGAAGTATCAGTGTTTGTCACTAGAGCTACATAGCCTGCATATTAAGGAGAAGTCATTAACCATCCAGATTGCTCTACGCTCCTTGCGTTATCTCTTCTGCAATGAAATCTGAACACACACTAATGTGATATGGAGATGCTGAGCCCAAGGATGTAGGCCAAAACACATAATTATGCGGCAACCCCCTTCCATATCAGTAGATCAGGACTGGGATCACTTATGAGACAGGAAAGAATTGTACCAATGAAGTCAGACATGGAATAATAGTGGTTTACCTTTCCTTTTGTGATTTTGCAAGGGAGAAGTTGTGTCTCATCTATGGAGGGTCTGGTCCCCACCCCAACCCTTTTAAGAATATGAAAAAAGGTTTAAAGGAACTTTATAAAAAAATTTAGAGAGGAGTTTGCAGCTGACTGAAATATTTTGGAACAGAACCACTGGGTATGTAGGTAGGATATAAAAGAAGATTCTGGTTTTTCATCAGTATAATCTCTTTTCTCCACATGCATTCTCTGATAAATTTTTTAGCAGGGGAACAAGTTCATTCTGTTTCAGAAATAAAAATCAGATTTATAATATTCACTCACTTTCACCTTTAATAAAACTTCTAGATTGATATACCAGCAATAATTCTTGGAGCTATGACATATATAGGAGTTAATAAAAAGCCTATCAATTTTAATTCAACATGACAGAATAGATTTATTATGATGTAAAACACAATCTCCTCTATGATGTAATATTCCCACCCTGAAGAATATTCTAATTTAATCATAATTCTCTTATATTTCTAGTAATTAAATAACAGCACTTAGAACACTTTATGTACGAGATTTTCATTGCTTTATGTTTCTTTCTGAGCAGTTAAAAACAATTTTAGTGCAAGAGAATGAGGTCTGGTGGTTCACTAAATATGGAATATTGTAATAAGAAGCAAACATATTTTCAAGAATGCAGTGTTTTAAAGCTGCAGAAGCCTTACTCTTAAAAGGAGAATAGGATTTGGAAGGTTCTCCGTAAATACTGCTCAGAGAAGGCTTTTCCCTATGGCCTGATGAAAGATGGTATATTTTTCTTATCATTAGGTGCAAGCATTGTGATATAAAAGATGAATCTTGGAAAGAGGAGAATCCTCCTGAATACCTGAGGAGTCAGCTGGTGTGCTTGTCCTCTCAGTCTGTTATTATCCACCCTAATGGTCATTAAAAATAAATGTATGACTGCCAGCTCTGCATAAACAGACCTTGAGTAAGGTGAACTAGAGAGGCTTCGGTGATAATGATTTACCAGTTCAGGTGTTAATAACATTTCAACACAAAATCTGCTTGACAGAACTGTAATGGCTTCAAATTATATGCTTAGTAATGCTGTGGCAGTTCACTGCTAGCAGAATATACCACTGAAACAGCAAGGTACACACTAAGGGCAGCTCTGTTGGAGGGTTAGAACAACAATTTGGTTTTCAGAAGCTGCTGTTGATACTGAAGGAAATTATAATCCAATTTGCCTTCTGTTCCAATATTGAGCAGTTATTTGGAGAAAGAAAAACCTACATATATGTATGCATGTGTCTGTCTGTTTTACTGGGTAAATCAGAAGTACAGAATATATACAAAGCTGCATCAGTCTAGGGTGGCTTTATTTTTGGGGCTCTAACAGCACTTTATATTAAATTCAGTTCACTATAGTTATCTGTTTAAGCTAAAATATGCTGTCTTATGTTCCTCTTTAACTCATGTGACTGAAATAAATACTCTCTTCTATGTTGGACTACTCCTTCAGGGCATATGCCGCATTCTCCTTTCCATAATGAAATAGCCCTTGGGACTTCTAGGGTGAAAAAATGGATGTATTGTCTCTTTTGATTGTTAAATCTTGCAGTCTTTCTAAATAGTGCAGTATTCCTGAAATTTAATCAGTAGTAGCTGATACTAAAATCAAGATATTACCACGGCTCCCAACTGGTATTTGAATATTTTAACTTGAAATAATCTTCTGTTGATTGGTGTGCTTTAATGGAGCACAGAACATTTTCTGTTCTCCTTTAATCCATTCGTCCTCACTTGCCATTTTTTTTAAGCCTGTCCAAGTCTACGTTTTATCTTTCTTCCCTTCTTCACTGTACAAGGAAGCAATTTGGTGACTTTGTGTTTACTTGCATGATGTTACTGCCAGGTCAGTACTGTCACTGGGAAATGCTATGTGTTCACTGTGCATTGCCATCTCTGGCAAATAAAGGTTGAAGAGATGGAAAGAGCTGTCTTGCACAACACAGTTTGAAGAGAACCCCATACCAGTACTGGCTTGGTACTAGTGATCAAACTGAAATAAAGAAGCAATATTTGTGCTTAATACAAAGTATTAAGAGAGTGTGCATGATGCAAAAGTCTATCTGGCATGATCTGATTATGTTGGTAGTCACCATCATTCTACACTGTCGCAAAAGTCTGTTCGTGATTATTCATAAACTGAGAAGAACCCTCTTTTCAGATTAGGTGATTTGCAAGTAGTAATTGTACCATCTTTGCTATACAGCAACATTATCTGTCAGTGGAACTAAAGACAGCTTATAGAGTGTGCATGTAAAAGGCCTGGACCTTATTACTGAATTCAAAGATCATTCTGCTCTAACCTGCCTTTATTTGACTCTTTTCTGTCCCATTACCAGGATGTATTAGGACAAAGCAAATCTCCTCTAAGTAGACATTCAATTACTAGGCTTGCAGTGCACTGCAATTTGGTGATGCATTTTGTGCTTACTGGATTTATAGGGTAATAAGCTCGTGCATACTGATGAACCTCACTTGGAGACAGAGGTGTTTGTAGTGTGCTGTTTGTATTAGGACAGCCAATACTTGGGATAGATATGGAGGGGAAAGCAGACTTGTTTTTATTGTGCTAAATGTTGCAGTAAAGATTGTGCCCATTTTCTGCCATCCTGCTGTGCATCTTTTTAAGCACTTCATAGTTACAATCAATCACATTTCAGCAAATTGGATTTTATTTTAAAATTTAATTGGATTGGTCTTACATGAATAAGTATTAGGAAAACTCATTTATCTGGTAAATGTTTGAAATTTTAGGAATGTTGAAATTTAATTTTTTGCAAACTGCTTAACTGGTGAAAATGTAAATTTTTCCCATTGAAGATTACAATCCTTTTTTCGAGTCTGTTTGAATAAATGGAATTTCTTCAAGTGAGTGACTATAATGCAGTCATTTCTGTACATTTTACTTTCTGCCTATGATCACATTAATAACATTTCTAGCTTTGCTGAATATACAGATGGATTAAGTTTTGTTGCTCTGATTCCTCATTTGAGCTCTGTGACTAGTTGATGTGTGATGGGGAATTTTATTAACCAGTGCAAGCCAATGATGAGACAGATTAAAATGCAATCAATTAATTGATTGCAAAATAGCTGCTTGTAAGTAAATAGCTACATATTGTGAAAAAAGAGTGGAGATTATCTCTTGCATTAGCATTGCAGGAACACAGCCTGCATGAATTTAAAGTTCTTGCTTATGTAATTAAGTAATTATCTCAGTGACTCTCTTTAAGAAAAGTATAAAAGAAAACATGCTGTATGTGAAAAGAACAATGCATATTTTAATAGTCATATTAATACCAAAGGGAACCCTCAGGGATTTTTCCCTTGGTGGGTAATTGACAGTAATACAGATTTTAATTTATGTCATGACATTCCCTTTTCCTGTTTCAAAACTGAGCTTACTGTTCTTTATTTCTTCGTGTTTCTTTATAGCCAATAAACTGATAATTTTGTGAATCAAAAGCCACAGCTATGTGTGGTTTTGCTCACATTTTCCTCACCTGAATAACTCTGTGTGTGTAATGTGGTCTGTGCACACTCGGCTTCTGCAGCCCCACGTGGATCAGCCTCCTTCTTCTCGCTGTGGTTGGGACAAGCTGCTGTGGCACTGGCAGGCACTCGCTGCCTTTGGCCAGAACAGGAGGTAACTGTGCAACCGTTTTTGGATGGTAGTGAATTTGTGCAATGAAGTACAGCTTCTACAGATTTTTAAATGCGTGTGGTTGGAACTACTTTCTAGATCGATTTTCTTAATGTGGAGCATAAAAAGATATGATTCCACAAAACACAGCAAAGCAGTCTCGGGGCTTGCCTCTAAGAGCTGAAAGTGCCCAGAAGTGAACTTGATCCTCCTAGAAAAGCATATATTTGCTACTCATAGGCAGGGCTGATAAAAAATGATTTCCTGTAGAGGTGCACACAGGTACGTGCTCGCTGGTGTGAGTCTGATGAGGCGAGTGTCTTCTCTTGAGGACACTGCTTTCATCTCTAGGTTTCATAGTTTTTTCAGCTACTGTGGTAATTCAGAGGTGTGTGCCAGGTAAAATGTTTATAGCGTATTCTAATCAAAGCAGATTGCCACAATTTTCCAATAAAGTGTCAGATGTGTAAGCAGTTCAAGATGTCTTAAAAACAAAGTTATGTACCACAGAAGTTGGTGGGGTTTTTTTGTTTATTCTTGCATGCTTTTCAGAGTGGGATTAAACTGTCTTCTCTGTCCTTTGGACTGCTAATGTTCTTGAGGACATTAGGAAGTAGACTCTGGGAACTTTGCATTATATCTAGAACCAAAACAAACAAAGCCACATATGTGAAATGAAAAGCAAAGGAAACCACAGGGTGTGTATTCCAGCTGAAAAAAAAAAAAATCAAATGGCTGTTTATCTCATAAAAGACTTTCCCATGAGAATTTGTAATAATTTAAGCCTGGATTCTGTGCCATGAGCTGACATTCCCTTAAAACAATTTCAAGTCCAACAATACTTTTTATGCCAATACCAAAATACAGAACTATCAATAAAAAGTGCTGACCTTCCCCAGATCAGAAATGTCTTTGGGGTCTGGTTTTGCAGATCCCTTTAGAACTGAGCAAGGTTAGTCACAACCTTTTGAGCTCTATCATTATGTGAGTTCTTTGGTAGATACTTATTTCTAGATGGGGTATTTTATAACTCTATCAACCAGGCTTTTCACAGTTGTTCTGGTGGTGTTCTTGATTTTTTGGTGTTGTGGAACATGGAACAAACTTTCAGAATTGTTCCTACAGATTTGTTTTGCAACTCCTCCATAACACTATCAAGCAAGCCAAATCCTGAAGTTCTGTGCCTTGTTCAGTTCAATATAATTTCACATTGGGGATTTTAAGACCACTGAGGATTTTGGTATTTCTGATTTTAGGCTGTGATTAGCCTTACTGAACTAATAGATTCTGAGATAGAAATAAAACTGTTCAAGGGGTATGAGAGCTCACATGAAGAAAATGTTTTCTCAAAATATTCTCAGATATCATAAGTGGAACAACAGTTCAGAGTCAAAAGAAGATTTTTTTATTTCCAGATGCCTTCAGAGTATCAAAAAAATTTTCCCAGAATAAAATCTGCAAGGTTCTTAGTGAAGTCTAGGAGTTCCAGCTAGAGAAATAGTTGGAATATGAAAGCAGTTCAGCAAACCATAGTGCAAGCTCCTGGGTGCTATGTACTCAGAAGTTTCTCCCAGGAACAATTTTTTAACTCCAAATCCATGATTTCTTATTAAAAGTTTAAGATTTCAACAAACTGACATTTTCTGATTAAAAAAAAAAAAATTGAAGCTGCAAAACTTCTAGTTAGTTCTTGTGTTGGTGTTTTTTTTCATGCTTCTGGGATATGCAGATCTCACTCGCTGGCTCCTTACTTATTTTTCAATTGCTGAAAGATTTGGAAGGCAACAAAGTTACTTGATTTGATATGAGCTACAAAGTTTCCTTTTATTTTGTAGGACTTTCAACAGATCTGTTTCAATGGAAATAATTACAGTTGTAGGCCAAGGAACCAGTTTGTGAGAGCAAAGCTATGTGAGTTGACACTCACTATGAGAGCCCTGATTTATTCCACATGCTCTGCACAGTGGGGTGTCTAAGGGCTTGTCCAGGGTGCAGTGGCTGAAGTGCAGTGAATCCAGCTCTAAACCAGTTTGGCCAGGAAAAGACAATAGCTCAGGCGTGTGGTTGTCGATAAAAGCCATTTCAGACACTGAACAAACTTTCAGAAAATTATTGTGAGCTTCAGGCTCCTGTGGGTACCCAAGATAAATATTGTTACAGGGGTGTTGGTTTAAGAGCAGTGCTGCAGCAAAGGATTGCTTCAAAATACTTGGATTGAGAAAACATCTTCGTTGTTCATGGTCTGCTGGCATTTCTGTGGCCAATGGGGCTTCTTCACAACCCCCACCTGTTTTCCAGGGAGCAGACTTCTCAGCTGCCCCTTGGTCATCTTTGCGTTGTTGTCACCTGTATTTGTCTGTCCCTTCAAGCATCTGCTAAAAGAAAACATTTTTCCTCCTCTATCTTTTTTTTCCTTTCATTTCATGCTAATAATGACTAGAGCACTTGGAAACAAAGTCTTGGAAAAGTACCAAAAAAGCCAGGAGCATTGAAGGATGAAGTCTAGTTGATTTAAATTAATCTGTGGAATTCTGCTGTAAATTGAATCAAATATATAAAAAATCAAATATAGAAAAGAATAAAGGCAGAAAAGAGGGAGGTGGAGGCAAGGTGAGATTCTGTAGAGGGTAGTAAGAAAGGGAGAGGAGTTGAGCTACATCTGACTTGGATTCCAGAATTTCACACCTGGAATCTAAATTTTGTCATACATTTTTTCTGACTTCCAATACGTACATCTGCACTGCAGCTCTGGTGATTTGTAGCACACAGCATTTCCTTGGCAACCTATTTCATGCACCTGTGTTACTTAGCCAAAATAAAAAGGATTTTTCTTTTCCTCTCTGTGATCTTACATTTCCAGAAAGCATTATCACTTCAGGGAAATTCAGATGTTTTTGGTATGACTGTATCTGATATGAAGTGGTCTGGAAGGCTCAGAAACCTATCCCAACACAACATCCCTGGGGTGTTACAGTATCGACAGAAAATAGCTCTACAGAAGTCTCTCCATAAAACTGGTCATGGTTTCTTAGGCAACATTTTTCAAACGTGGTGAGACTTGGCTCTGCCCCAAGCTGCTGAACTCTCTGATTTTCCAATTCATTCAATAAAACCCTCACAGTTTAGTGGCCACATATTTGATTAGGACTGATGTTGTGCATAAAACCAGGCAGTAGAATCCAGAGCAGGATATCCCATGGGATTTCTTCCAGGGCTAAGGTTTTTCCTTTAGCCTCAGGTTTTTGTTTGATAAAGGAATTTGTCCCAGGATGGGAGGAGTTCCTTAGGCCTACAGACACCTGACTCAGCCCTGCTGCTGCATGCTGAAATTAAGGAAACCATAAGGGCTTATATTTGTTGCATGACTCATGCTTCTTTATTCCAGTTTCCCAGGAACGGCAAGCATAATGATTTTCTTTTCTGGAGATGCCTTTCAGAGTGGGGAGGAAAATGGTAATATTTGCACTTATGTAACTTTTCTCTTTTTCTCCATTTTTTGCAATAAATACAATGAAAAATTGCACTATTTACTTTCTCTGAGACAGCTGTATATAATTTTTTCCCTGTGAAAAGTCAAGTCTGAAAAAGTGAGATTGGAAAATGGAACAACATTTCTGTGTATCTAACCCTCCAGTGTCAAAGCTTTATGCTCTGTGAAGAACTCTCATTACTAGCCATATCAAAAGATCACAATGTGTATTGATGCCTAAAATTCAAAAGAAATAGAAATGCATTTGTATTGGAACTTGACATGATATGAAAAGATACATTTGAAGACTGTGAAGAAATGAGGTTTAGTCGTAGAGTACAAACATACCCTGGTCTTTGAAAAATATCTTTCACTCTTACTTCTTTTGCCTATAGCTTCTATAGAACCTTGATAAGTTAACAGAATTAGTTTCAACAACTAAAACCAAAATCTCATGAGATAAGCACACAAAGCTGGCTGTTAGAAAAATAATCTGAACCCTAATATCCTTTTTTGCCTTTTAGGTAATGAAACATGAAGGTTTCATGTTTTCAAGGTCTTGTCCATAGCATGACAATTTTCACATGAACAAATTATTCTTTTTATTTAAAAAAAAAAAAAAAACACAACTAACAAAGCCCCAAGACTTCATAACAACTAAAATGAAATACTAAATTGATGATTCCAAAAACTGATTTGAACATTTAACATTTTTTTTTGTCATTGGTAAAGGTAAAGAAGGCATTGAAAGAAAATTTATTCAGGCTTTTTGTTTTTTTTTCAAATATTACTTGGAGGGTAATTATGAAGACTTGTTTTTCCTTATCCTCTCTCTTTTCTTAAAAATAATATATAAATGCTGGGCTAATGTATTATTGTTAAAATTGCTCAGTTGTATTCAATAAAGGCAGTAAAGTGGATTAGTTTTTGAGGCAGAATAGCTCTAATGCTTTAAATACTGTAGAAAAATGTAATTTACTAATACCAATTGTTTATTTTTATTGTGATGAAAGAAACACTACACAAGTAACCTAAGACTTTCCTACCTCTGTGCCTCTGTGTACAAAAGTTGGTACAAAAGTTTATAAGAGATGAAGAACAAAATTTTAGCTTTCAATAGTACTCGCGAAGTTTAGGAAAAGAAACTGCAGTTTATCTTATCTGGCACTGTCATGTCTATAGCAAAGGTACCTTAGGAGTTTTTGCAACAGATGGCAAACAGTAAGGAAATAAATTTGAATCTATGTATACCAACAGTAAGGAATTTCTGAAAACACTTGAGGTATTCAAGGTGCAATGTCTTGCAGGAACAGTCTTGCCAGTACTCCCAAAAGACAGAAGTGTTTATGAGAGGTATGGATGAAGAACATAGTGCTGTTCACAATTGTTTTTATGCAGCTTATCAGGGATTTATGCTGTCTGGCATCTGTTCAAGACAGTATGCCTTTGTGTTATAAGAGCTGGGCAGCAGTGCAGGGCAGTAGTGCTTTCTGGTCTATTTTTAGCTGTATTAAATCTCAAGCAATAATCCAAAATGATGAATTTATGGAAATGGATTTGCTTCCAAAATTTCTTGCTTTTCCTTTCTGCTTCCCCTATTCTCTCCTCTCCCTCTCCCCTCTACTCTCCCAATGTTTGATATCAGCATTTTTACAGCCCAGGTAATTAGTATTTGGTGAATGTAGCCAGAGTACATATTGCATAATTTTATATGAAGGATTTCTTTTAGATATTTTTATTGTCTGCCATTGCAAATATAGAAAACGGTCCCAAATGTTGCATTCTTTTTGCTCTTCTCTGCAAATCGTTGTGTAACATATGCAGAATCAAAGTTTCTTTCATTGTTTTCTAGGTGGGTAGTCAGCACTTTTCAGCTTAGTTATCACATCAAAAGTAGATGAGGCACTAGAGTATGTGAAAATAATTTCAAGGAAGGATACTATTCTGTTCAGTGGTTTGTCTAAATTATAGATTAAATTTTCCCTTCAAGAGACAGAGGTATGTCTCAAAATTTTAGGCTATAATTTATTTTGTCTTTTTCCTCTGACAGTAACGATTATATATTGATCATTTTCTGCCTGATATAAACAGACCCTTTGCTGAAATATATGAAAAAAGTGTTTTAATCTTGGCAAGCCCTGTAATTTTAGCAGAATAAAAAGTCATCGTGTTTTTTAATCCCCTAGTATTCAAGGACAGGGAGTGTTTGTGCAGCAAAGGGCACTTTGCACAGATTCAAACTGTACACTCTGTCTTATCATTTACCCTGTGATAAAGCAAAAGTCCCACAATAGGAAAAATATCTAAAACCAAAAGAGAAACAAACAGTACCAGTTAAGTGGACACTGATGCACAGCTGCTGTGCTTTCCCTAAGAAACACCAGCAATAATATAATAGCTAGTAGTGTATGTCAAGCCACATAAAGTGAGCTTGGAATTTGACTAAATCTTTTTGAAAGGACATTAATGTTGTGTTGCTACGTTGAAAGCAAAGCAACTAGGTTAAACATCTGGAAAGGGAGCCTCCTCTTTGACTTAGGCTTTAGCATCTTAACGTGCTTTCTCGAACTCATCACAAAGTAGACTGATCTATGGCTCGTAATTTGATACAGCTGATTGAATTATGAATTTTTGATCATGATGAGGTGAGTTCTTAGATGCAACAATTAATAGAAGCACCTCTGAGTGGGATGAGTAGAGAAGATGAGAATATGGCTTTTGTCACTTTTCCCTTCACATTGCATATCTATTAGAAAAAACAGAGCAAAAGCACTGAAAAATTGACTACAACAGTAATTTGTATCACAGAGAAACCTTATGCTTCACAGAAAACCTGTTCTTCCTTTTAACTGATTATTAATTTCCCAGCAGAACAGCAGTGAAGAGGGTCAAAAGAATGGTGTTTTAAACCAAATCCTTTTCTAAATTTTTTAACAGAAGTAAAGGGATAATTTATCTGTATTTTTAACATCCCACATGTGTTTCACCACGTAAACCAAGGATGTGGATGCATAAGCATGGACTGGTACACTGCCTGTAGTGGTAGAAGCAACTCACTTTTCGAATTCAGCATTTCTTTCCCTTGTCCTCTGGTGTGTCAAAACAGGAGTAGTTAATAGGAACAGAAATGGGAAATGCTGTATGTCCATGCTGCTTCCTCAGTAGCCTTAATTTATCAGAGGTTCTCACAACAGGGGGATAACAGACACAGCATGATAGAGAATAGACAGAATCTCATGAGGTAAAAATCTTAATTTGCAGTTGATTTCTCTCTATGAATGATGAGTGTGTGCAAAAATGATCAAATACTATTCCACCCAGTTGGGAAAGGGAAGAAAGAGGGAAGGAAAGCAGGTAGAGTGTGCACATGACATGTCTATGATGGTGTGTAACAAATAAACCCTGTGCCTGTGAAGAGATCTTTCATTCTTCAGGTCTGTGGTGGGCTGAGAAGCAGAATGACAGGCAGTGTGTCCTGAATCACCTCATAGCATTGCACAGCAGTACTTAGGAATGAAGATTTCTTACCAACTCTGTTTTAGTAAACACCACAAGCAAGGATGAGTTGCTTTACAAGTAAATTGCATGACATTTGAGTCTAACCAGCACAGAAATTGTTCATGAAAGTATACTAAATGCCAAGGACTGTAAATTCGTGTCAAAACCAAAATTGCTTGCATTACGGAGAGAGAAGCATGACACGGTTGTAAACAGTGTGGAGAGGCAGGAAAATTGGAAAACTGGGACACTCTGCTCAAGGTGTGAAAATTACATAAGTACAAATACCATCCACTACTTGTAAAGTGAATGTAACTGCTTTCTTTTCACTTTGCTAATTGCTTTAGAGGAGCCTTGATGTTGCAGCTGCGGCAGAAAGTAAATACATGCCTGTTAATACCTGAGAACTAGGCCTAATTCTTTCAACAAGAAAGACAATTAATCTCTCTGTGCTAGCTGTTCATTTTATATGGTAAATTATATCTTGTATCAACAAGTTACTGTTCTCAAGCTATATATTTATCAAGATGTTCATGGTTCATTAACTCCATGAAGGTACAGTCAGAAGCTAAAATAGTCTTGTGTTTTACCTGCTTGTGCATTTTCATCTTTTCGTTCCATCCCAGATGAAGTGGATTAATAGCAGGCTATGCTAGCTGAGGAAGTGCAATCTTAACTTTTTAGATGGATTTTTGAAGCATGTGTTTCTTATTGGAGCCCAAAAGTGTCAAATTCGCTGCAGGAAGAGAAAGCAGACTATGTTTTTAGTGTTCATCCTCCCTTCCAGTTTACATCTAAAACTCTTTTAGTGTTGTCAAGAGGGTGTAACTTCTACTAATGTAAGTGGATGTTAACATAAATACATTGCAATAATGTAATGGTACATTTATGCAAGTTAGTTACGTTGCATAAACATATAGTTGTTCACTTAGCATAAACAGTTTTAATTGTCTTAATTATTTCATTGGTTTCTTCCATCACTGGTGATATAACTTAGGGTCAACCACTGCAACTTCCCTATCATATTCCATCTGATCTATTTCTTTTTCATTTCCATGACTATAATATTTCCTCTTTTATTTCCATATCTCCTATTATCTCACAGTCTTCCCAATTCTTCCCTATCCAGTTAGAAATTAATTAACTAATGCTTATATTGTATTAGTGCTTTTTAAATTAATATTTACTTTTTTGCTTATTTTATTACTACTTACTAATGTGTACTCGGACAAGGCTGAGGCCGACAGTGAAAAGAGCTAGTTGTTGCATACCAAGAAAATTATTTTGCTCTGAGTTTTACTAATTTTACATTTAAAACCTTAATGGAAAAAGAGAGGAACTAATTTCAGACAAAGAATATCTACTTACTCTCACACTTCTAGATCTATGATTCGTTTTTGATATCTGCTTGGCAATTAACAGCTGTGAAAATCAGCTCATGGTAGGCAGGAGCTGATGCAGTAGATGACACTATTTAAAAATTCTGCTCTTGTCAGGAAGGGCCAGGAGCAATGTGACCCAGCTGCCTTTTTGGCAAGAGGAGCTGCTTCCTCCTGGGCCACAGGTAAGAGCTGCGGGTCCTCATACCCCAAGAGAAGATTAGTTGGGTACAAGTGACACTTAACATTTGTGCTGTGATGAGATTTTTAAAAAGGATTGCATGAAAAAAGTATGAAAAGAAAAGTTAAATGGAATTAATAAACTGGGAAGAATTTGCTTTCAAATGAAATCTATGGATAGCTGTATGGCCTCAGATCTGTCCATAAATATGACCTCATTTTCCACTTAATATGACACGTGTCTTCGGGTTTAAAGTTTTATTGAAGCAAATTATTTTGTGGCAGTTTTTTTCTTCTCCTAGTCATATAGATTAAAGTCTGCACCCTAACTAGTTGTTAATTTTTTAGTAAAAAACCTGTTACGAATTTACCATATGATAATTGTCATACCGAGTTTAAAGTAAAATTTCAATTTAGGATTTTAAAAAAAACAGTTTAAAAAATTAATATTTACTGAAAATATTTAAAGAGAAATGTGAAAGAAAGGTAGATTTCCATTTTCCCTTGCAGTCTGGCAGTCTTCACTGGCAGTCTGTTTTTTCAGGTCACTCAAGCCCAAATACTGGAGAGCATTTTGCTTCTAACACAGGGTATAAACCTCAATGAGTTTATGTTATGACCCTTTATCTCCCCTGCCCTCCATGGAATGTGATATTTGCTGCAGGGGAGCACTTTTCTGGGACCTCAGTATTTTGAAATTGAATGGCATTGGCCACGTTATCTGTCTGTCTGCTCCTCTCAGTCCCTCATGCTTTCTGTCAACTTGCCTATTCATACTGACTTGTATCTCCTTTCCCATGAAGATTGAGTTAAACTGATTAGAATCAATCATCTGTAATTGATGGCTGTTTGATTTTGCTATTTCTGATGAAATCATTTCTTTAAATATGCCAGATTTCCACTGTAAGCTTCAAGTGAATTATGGCTGCCTTTGTTTAAATGCAGTTGTTAGCCTGTTTGCTGTTCCAGCTGCTGTTTAAGAAACATTTCTGTTGTGAGTTTACAGTCCTGCAGGCAAAAGTGCATTGTTTCTCTAGCAATTTAGAGGATGTTTGATGGAGCATTACATGACCAGCATTATGAGGAATATATAGCACTGTGAGAACTTGAGTGCTGTATGTGACCCATAGATATTATAGTAAAGTAGCAGCCAAAGTTCTTCTGGGGGATTTAGTAAGCAAATATCCCCTCTAATGAAATAGGATCATTTTTCATACCACTTTTCTTTCCCCTTTGAGACCTACTCAGACATCACGCCGTCTCTAAATTATTAAATTAGGTCTTCCTTGATCATCCAAAGGTCATGGTGCCTAATGTGTGTTAATGTGATGGAAGTGTCAGACACAATTAATTTCAGTAGTAAAACATGGTTTTATCGCCTTAAATGCAATAAATTAAAGTGTGCTGTGGACTGCTGTAGTCGGGGAAATTTCTGCACCATTAAGGTTTGATGAGGAAGTTCATGTCCTCTTTAGGTAGGAAGGGGGAGCACTGGGTAGAAGGTGGTATGATATGCTTCACCTCTATGATTGCTATTACTCCTCATTTGAGAGATTATACATCAAAAAGACATATAAATTCCACTTTCCCTCTCAAGTAAAGCCAGGCAGTAGAGTTTTACACTGTTTGCACGTTCTCTTTGCTGGTATGCTTATGCTGAGAACATTCCAAGGCACATTTTAGGCATCAAAATATCTTTAATCTTGATGCTAAGAAGAGTGCATGCTGTCAGAAACAGATCTGTTTCTATACAGCTTGCTACGGAATTTCAAACTTCTGCCATGAAAAATTCAGGTATGAAGAACTGTGGATGATAGAAGTGGGTAACCCAGGGGGGAGCAATAAAACTGACTAAATTGACATGCTCTGTAATCTGTTTAATGGAGCAATATTTTACAATTAACTGTGACTGTATCCGTTTCCTGTCTGCAAGCAGGAGGAAAAAAAAAAACCACACAACCACGTAGGAGCAGGAGAGAGATGTATCAATTTTACTTGAAACTTCTGGTAGCTTTGCTGTTGAAAGACAAAAAGCAATGTCTAACTGTGGTAAATCAAAGACCCACCTATATAAGCCCATTTACATTTGCAGTGCATCCTGAGTTGTTGAAAACTTGGAACAACTTTTACAGAAAGAAGTACTTTCAGTAGCAAGAGAGTAAAAAATTTTCCTCTATGAAAAGTGATCCTTCTGGGAAAAATATTGCCCTCCTAAGTGGCCATTCAGTGTTTTTAATAGTCCTGTATTATTCATGAGTAATCATCTCTCATGGGTTGCGGTTTCAAAATGGATAAATAGGCTTCCACTTCTCTGAGAAGACGGAAGAGACTCTTATGTGCAAATCTGTTTGCACATAAGAGAACTTGGCCAAATTTGGATGTCTAGCTTTCTCTAAAAGAAAAATTCTCTTTGACTGGTTGAGCACAAAAATGGAAGCCTTGAATCAAAACCTTCAAATCTGACAGAGTTTGTGAGGAACAAACTCTGTTCTCACTGCAGCTTGATGGTTCTTATTTTGGCACCATGCAGTTTTTCAGGGAAATCTGCTGAAACATGACACAAATAATGGGATGCATATTTAATTCTGAGGCAAAGATGCCTAGAAAAATAGAGAGCAGTAGACAAATCAGAAGAGTGAGAGTGAAAAAGGCTAAATACCATAGTGGTCTCTTTGGGAGCAGGTAATCAAATGTATAAATATAAACTCAGAGAGTGCTGATTAGGAGATGGGAGTGAAGAATTGATGGAAGATAAAATTTAGGATGAGTATCAAATTGAACTTGACCATAGATGTCAATACTGCCATGAACTGCAGCGTTCTAGTATATAAACAGAAGAACTTGGTGTAGGAGGGCTGTTCCACAGTGATTAAAGTGCGCTGGAAAACCTCTGCTTTGGTTTCTGCACTTTTAAAAATAAGGCAGATGACTGCTTCAGCAACAAGGAAAATCAAACCTGAAAGATCTAATCAAAGTAACAAAAGCCCTTTTCCTCTTACTTCTGTAAAGAATGCCTTGCACACTACTGCCATCATGTAAAGTTAGAAAACAAGACATCAGACCAGTAGTCTGAGTTCATGCAGTGTAAAAAAGACAGTGTTTATTTCTTTTTCATCCACAAAGGAATGAAGCTCCAGAAACAGTGGAGGAGTCCCCTGCTTTCCGTGAAGCTTTTAGAATATTCAGTTCTAACTTTTAGCTTCTAGTTACAGTAAAAAAGCAGTCTGAATATAGAACAAACAAAAAGGTCACACTACACTGGCAACAAGGACATTAAACAAGCCTTTCCAAAGCGATCAGTAACAGCAGATGCTGGAGGCAAATCTTCCATAATATCATCAGCAAGATTCATTCTTTCACAAAACCAGAATTTGCAAAGACTGAGCTTCTTTTCAAAGCACCTTAAACCATTTGCTTATAGATGGGATATTTTTTATTGTGGAAAACCTTGACTCTGTATTTTGACTGAGAAATACAGAATGCTAGTCCTGGTGGGATACTTGTCTCCAAACGATTGGGTAGATCTCACTAGATTTCTTCTGTTTTGTGGGTTTGGATTTTGTGGAGTTTCTTCTTAATGTTGATAATAAATGTATTTTTGAAAAACAAAAATAAAAAGGCCTATGCAAATCACAATAAAGCCTTTAATCTACTAAAGTGCTTCAGCAACTAAGGATCTCATTGGTTTTAATATGTTAATTGCAGGATTTCAAGATAAGTACGTGCACCAAGTGATTTGCAAAATCAAGGCCATGTTAGAGATGTTATCTGAACTGATTTATTGTTAGAGCCATTTAATTTCAGTGCTGTAGGGTGGTGGGTTTTGCCATAATTTTAGGTTTTTTGTTCTAAATTTTTTAATTTAAAGCTGTGAAATGCCTAGTTAAGAAGGAATTACAAGTTACAGAGTAGAAAACATTATGTTGGTGATCACCCTTTGTTTATGACAGGAGGAGTTATAGGCAGTCCTTCCTGCATACCTCAGAGGATTTGATTTTGCTTTCCTACTGAGTTAGCACATATTCTCATCACCCCTGTTTTTCTAAGCAGAGAAATCAAGGCACAGTGTGTGTAAACAATTTGTCCACACCCTGTGGGATGACACTAGCAGGCATGGGAATTCAGTCCACTGTCTGAATCCAGCCTGCACACAACTAGCCCTCAAGCATCTCCCAAGTCTCAGTTGAAATATCTTAAACCTGGATTAACCAGTGACAAAACAATTAGAATGCTATTATCTGCAGTTCCAGCAATGATTGTTATTCTCCTGGGACTTAAAAGATTGTGATTTTTACCAAGTAAGGCAGGAGATTACCTCAGCTCCAAACAACTGGATGTGTAGTCCATAAGATTCCATAAGAACCTCATGTTCAAAAATGCCCTATGTCATAAATCTAAGTTTTTAAGATCACTGTTATATTTTCCCATAGTGTATTGAATAAAAAACACGAATATCCAAAAGCATTGTAACATGACTGTGGAAAAAGTCCCTTGAGAAAAAATTATATGCTGTATGTTAATGATCCTGTGCACAGGAATCATCAATGCCATCCTGTTTAGGAGATTGGCACTCATTTAGAAAGTTCTTTACTGGTTAGTGTTTTGCATAATTTTACAAGTACAATGTGAAATCTCTGCCCTGTTAACTCACACTGTAAAGTACCTCAATTGAGTCCTCTTTTCAATTCTAAGATAAAATTCCTGATGGTTTATGCCTTCTCTTTGTGTTTTTGCTCTGAGCTGCTTTGTTACATTCTCAGGAGACAAGAGTTTATTAAATTTTCTTGCTGCATTTTTGAGCTTAATGTGCAGTTTCCATCCATATCCACAGACTATTTCTAAGAGAATAATGAAACCTAAAGGAAAAAAAGCTTACTGTCTGTAGCTGAAAGGTTATCATGCAGGAGTCCAGCATAACTGGAACATGTTAAGAAATTTAAAAAAAAGTTGACACCTGTTGCCTAAAATACTGACCTCGTTCTTGCAACTTCTTAAAAAATTGCTCTTTTCATTTCTTTCAATGTAATAGGAACAGGAAAAAATTTGCAATCTAGTGATGCTTTTACTTACTCAGAGAAACTTTTCCTAGTAGAATTTTACCCCACTTTACAAGCACTGTGTGTTTCCAATCCAGGGCTGCAGACTGCCCCCAGGATGCTCAAAATTTGGCTAGGGTTTGTTGCAATATTCAAAAAGAGTTTTTAGGAAATCTATCCAGATTTCTTGAAAGATGCTTCCATGTCCATGTTGCTGTCTTGACTTCCATCTGTTTGTGGTAAGAGTTGAGTTGAGTCAGCCTCACTGATCTGCAGTTCATTAAGGTGAGGTTTATTGGTTTGCCCTCTCTGTAACCAAATGGGATATTATTTTTGGTACTGAGTGTCTTTAGACCTTGCTAGCTGTTCATATGGCACAGCAGCATGAGTTCTCTGTAGCCTTCTCATTCCTCTTACCCCAGTGTGTGCTGCAAACCAACAGTACTATTCTTTTTAATTCTTGTAAGAAATCAGGATTACAAAGAGGAACTTAAGACTGCAAGGAAAAAAAATGAACTGGAGGTTTAAATGAGACACAGCAAGGATTTTAAGTCTGTTCCTCTTAGGTCTATATTTTGGCACTCTGACTCTTGGCCAGCATATGTCCCTGTTCAGCAGAAGGATTCACTCAAGCAATCTGTTCTAAGACTTGTCAAAGTCTAAATTAAAATGCAGCTATCTTAGCCTGTTTTTTTGTCCTAGGGTTTTAAAGCATGTTTTCTGATAGTAAACTAGAGGGCAACAGGGGGTGAAGCATTTATTTTGGTGATAATTGAGAGCATTGATTACATATTTTACATCTTGTACATCTTTTCATCTATGAATGAAATTTTTGTCATTTTTGTCTCAGGAGAAAAGGAAGCCAGTGATAAGATGGCTTCCACAAAAGGAGAGTCCCTCTAGCATAATTGCCTTTTGAGACAAATGTAAGTGTGGTTCTCTTTCTAATTAGTTGCATTTATGATGATGATTTGGTGTGTGTCACTTAATCCGTGAAATCTCTGCAGAATGGTATCAGACTTCTGTCCCATGGCTCCTAGCTGCATTACATTATATTACAATCACCTTCATTATAAGAAAACCTCTTAATTATGCTCAAAGAACTTTGAAGTTGAGAACAGTGCTGTAATGAGTCAAAATGTATATATGATATTTTCCCAAATGGCACAAAAAAAGAAAAAGTACGAGGCAGTGTAGGAACATATAGTGCTGTGTAACTTGAACAGTTTAGTTATTTCAGGGAGCAGAACTGTTGACTAGAATTCAGATCTCATAAATTAAGTTCCCTGTGCTGCAGCTGACTAGTTGAGTGACCTTAGGGAATGCCCTTATTCTTTTTATGCATTTTCCCCTTTGATAGAATAATAATAACATGACAACAGATAGGCATGGTGAGGCTTAAATCGTATTTTCACAAAGTGCTTGTAGATCCTCTAAGGAAGGGTGTGTATAAATGTGATTATTTATTATTTCATCATTTTAATCTTTTGAAGTGCATGTGTTTTGCTAGATTCTGTCACCTTAGATGCATATAGGTGTAATGAAATTACAGACATGTTTTCCTAAATAGCAATATTAATGGCATTGTGAATCTGCAGTTCTAGGGAACTAAGCAAAATTTAGAGTTGCAGGTGTAGTGATAGCTATCATGGAAGTGTGAATCTCAAATATTGTCCCTGAGGAGAGATTCACAGGGTCTT
Organism: Empidonax traillii; assembly: GCF_003031625.1. Taxonomy (NCBI): domain Eukaryota; kingdom Metazoa; phylum Chordata; class Aves; order Passeriformes; family Tyrannidae; genus Empidonax; species Empidonax traillii. The sequence continues at coordinate 88,385 of NW_020955629.1, read as the reverse complement.
CAAAAAGTTTTAGGAATGAATGTGGCAAGCTGGTTTGCTTTGTTCACCAGGTTTCTTACATTTATTCTTTGATCTTTTAAAATGCAAGGATTGGTATTTTAGTATTAAATGCTCTTTGGATTACATTTTCTTTTTTAGCTTTAAAAGTAATTAATTGAATGAAAGCTTGTGTTTTTGTTGTGTTGGGGGGGAGAGCAGGTGAGAGACAGACACTAAATGCTAAAGACTGTTTTCGAGACATACTTGTGAGATGCTACAAAGCTGACCATTACAAAAATCCACATATTAGCTTAGCAAGAAGTGCTCCCTGTTGTTCAGAAAATTGCAACTTTTTAAAAGCACTCTGGCCTCAGAAAGCAACCATAATAGCCAATACTGACAGATGGTATTAAAGACACAGGCAGGGAACCAACATGGTTTTGATACTTTACTCCCATTACAAGCTCTCTCAGTGCATGTCTCGTGGGTTAATTGCTTGAGCTCTCACAGAAGGAATCCTGGCTTCTGGTGCAGCAGCTTGTCGCAAGATGTGGTAAGAAATCGCACAGGATTCTGAGCCTGGAGCCTGTGAGTGTGTGTCACCCTGGTAACCGTTTGCACCTGCAAGCATGAGTCATAAGAGCTGAGGAATTGCAGGGTGGATTTTTTTTTTTTTTTTTTTTGTAGTCTTCTGAGCATCAGAAGCTCTTCAGAGACAAAGCCACATAGAACAGGAAGGAGCTCTGTTTTGACCTTCCATTTGCTTGGTGGGCGTGACCAAAGGCACCTGCTTCGGTTGTCTCTGTCCTACTGTGGGGTGCAAGTGCACTGATTAGGGGTCTGTCCCCTTCATCTGACTGACACTGTTGTAGATGGTGATCATTGTGTGCCTACTCGATACGTGGGCAAGCAAGGCAGTAACTGCAGCATTTCATTTTTAAGGTTGTCAGACACTTTGTTAAAAAAAAAAATGTAAAGACCCTTATTGTAGTTTAAGAAAGTCACCAGTCAAAAGTAAAGCATATCTTAAAATTCAGAGTCAGTACAGGCTACATACTGATAAACTGGTCTTTTATTCTGCAAATGTCTTTTTAATAAGAATGGTATTTGTCCTCTTAGAAAACCCATTTGATTTGAGGAGCAGGCACTTATAAATTGGATAGCTTTAGTGACTTTAGAGGGGAACTGACAATTAACACCAGCTGAGGATTTGTTCTTGAAAGTTTTACCAAGGAAATATTGCTGTCTTGTAGCACCTTTCATTCCAGTGTCTCACAGTGATTTGCAAACATTAATTAAGTCTCATAGCACCCCTCTGATGTATGTAAGTGTTAGAGATGTGTGAAATATTCATGACAAAATTGGAGGCATTCAAAGTTTACCCCTGTCACAAACTCAAGGATATTAAGTTATGTGAGGTTATCTGCATCAGAGAAGTTGTCTTTTTCCTCTCATTGCATATATTTGTTCGCAGCCAAAATATCTATAACGTTAGTATGTAGCCTTCTTGTTATTGTTCAAATTTTCATCAGGGGTGATTTCTTTCACATAGTTGTATGTTATTTTTTGCACCTCCTAATTAGACAAATCTAAATAGATGCCCACAGTAAAAGGATATCAGGTGAGTGACAGCTTGTCTTCTCAAGAAAGCTGCATCTTCGGGTAGAATTTATCTGGGCAGATTTATTGTGAAAGTGTAGTGGGAGAAGTTGAAAAGCAGAAGAACTTACTATTGTTTGATTCCACCTTAACTATAAAGGAATATTTTCCTCTGTACACCACTGTGTGTGTGTCTGCGTTAGTGGTTCAGATGAACATTGGGCTTCTGAAGTCAATCCCATACTTTAATTCATATCACAGAGAAGTCATAAACTCCTGGACTATATTTCTTTGGGATGAAACTGAACTAAAAGATGTCCCCCAGCCACAAGTGGGCCATCAGTTCATGGGACCACGAGACCCAGAAGAAGCTGTTTTGTTTTCCAGATGCACTCCTCTTGCTCTGCCCTAACGGGGACCTACTCCAAAAGTCCAAAATATTCCCTCTCTAACAAACTTTGTCTCTCCCTGATATTTATGAGGATGACCAGAGTTAAAAGAACAAATACAGCTCTTCTTGGAGTTATCCTTCACCCTATGTGGTATGGAGGGGATGTCAGAGTGCTTTGAATGAACCCATTTATTTTCTGCACTATGCTTTTTTGTTTCAGCTTACGTAGGAGTCTGATTTGTTTACTCTCTGTACCATTTAAGGTTTGTTTGTTTTGTTTAGTAAGTAATTTTTTTTCCTTAAAACTAGTCTGCATGTTGCTGCGTGGCTCTAAAATAGTTTGGGCTTTGCTGATCTAACCATGTTATGGTTAAGCTGCATGTGGTTTCTAGATTGTCGATGCTCTCTGATTTGATATAGTTTTTCAGCATAATTGAGCAACAGCAGGAAGGGGAAGTAATGGCTACTGAGAGGGTTTTATTGGAGTCTCAGGACTGCCCACATTAACTACTGGACTGCGATCTCACAAGTATGTAGTGAAGAGGGCTACAATGAAACTAATATACAAGATATTGAATGATTCATTGCTTCCTATGTCTGCTATAACCCATGTAATTTATCACAGCTGTCTCTGTGAACTTTGTTCACTGTATTAGAATCACAAGGCTCTAAACTTTCAATTTCAGAAAGCAGGTGAAACAGTGTGTTGAAGTACTTTGGGGGCTTTTCTTTAGGAATAGTTGACTTTCCTAATGAAAATTGTTTAAAAAGAAAGAAGCCACGACCATTTCTATTTTCAGGACATTTTGCACTACGTAAACATTTTAATATAAGGAATGTCCCTTAGTATGATGTCTTATTCAATTGGTTTGATGAAGCTCCGAAGGTGGAAGATTGAATTAGTATGCAGAACATTGAAATAAAAATCTAAACAACCAGAAAAAGTACAGTATTTTAGTAGTTCCATCCTGCTGTGTAGCTCTGTCTCCAAAAAAACCTTCCTGCCCACACACACACATCACAAAGTAAGTAGTTTGATTGTTATTTCCATTTGATTTTGGTTAATAGTTTGTGATAATGAAATTTCATATCATCAGGCAGATTTACCATATCTGTGGATGGCAGAGGAGAAAAGGAGGTTCTGTAGCCATGTGAATGTATGTGACTATGCTACTTGTTAATCCTTTTTTTGTTTAGAGGTCCACTGGATAGATATTTGATGCATTAGCAACATTTGGGAGACATTTTTTTCTCTTTGATAATTTACCAGTAACATTTTCCTGTAATAATAATATTCTGTATCTGCCAAGAAAATGCAGTGTTTTGCATAATCATTCAGTGATAAAAATAATTTTAAAAAATCAATATTATCCTTTCCTTCTTATTAATAGAGTGATAGTGGTACTGAACTACTACTCATGAAGAATTACAAACAGCCTGCTGGAAATCAATTGCAGATTTTCTTGACCAGAAAATTATACACTGGCTGAAGGTGTATTTGAGCTATGAACAGTCACACTCTGCAGTTCTAGTACTGGAGCTGAGCTCAGAGTGTTTTCCACCAGGTACTTTGGGATTTTGGTTTGGACCTGTCTATCTCTGTAAGGGACTGTGTAATGATGACTGAGCACCATTTTCCCATCTTGGAACTGTCAGGTGATTCTGCTGAGAAGGATATATGGGAAATTACGCCAGTTCGTGTTATAAGCCTAGGGACATTCTGCAGAAATGTTCTGCTGAGTCATCCTGGTAACCAGCCCAAATGCAAATCATAGTTCTGCAAAGGAGAATAGAAGTCAGGACAGAAGGGCAGGGGGTTCTCTAACAAGAAGGAAAACCAACGTATGAAACACAAGAGGCTACGGTGGCACCTTGAGTGCAGGTTTGTGTATGAGACAAGGAGGAGCAAAGTGGGGTGTTCTGCTACTGAATTTTTTTAAGAGAAAGATAAAAGAAGCTTAAATGTAACCTTCCAGCTCTCAGATATATTGAAGAGGTTGTCACCTAAGCAAATATTAATCAGAGAAGAAAAAATTGTATATATTTTGTAGCTGTTGATTTTAAACAGCAAAAATAAGGAAAATTTTAATTTCTAGGTCCTACATGGTAGGCATAATGTTGTGTTGTCCCATAATCATTAATTTGAAGAGCATTGTGTTTGAATCTAATCTAGTTAGGATCAGTTCCCTTTTTAGCTACCACTGTATTTTAAAAAGGCAATTTTTCAACTCTTTGGTAATGTAATTTATCACCTACATTCATGGCCCTGACAAGATACTGGCTCTTGTGTTATGCATAGTAATTGCTGCTGCCCTCTTTGAATTTACTGTCTGTGTTCTTTCCACAGCTGAGCTAATTCTGCTCCCAGATATGCTTTTCTGGCCAGGGTATTGTAGTGAAACACAAATGTCATAATTTTTCTTCATACGTAATATATACAGTCCCTGTTTCTCCTTTTTTTATAAAATGAGGCATGTAGAGACTTAGTATAAAGTGTGTTGTATCCTCAAAATGGAAAAGGTACATTTGATGTATTAACTGGGTAGAGGAATGGCATGTGACAGCATAATTCATTAGGGACCAGGTACAAAAAAAATGGCAATTGGGTCTCTTATTGAAAGGTACTTACCTACCAGTGACTGCTTAATGCATAATTAAGGCAGATTCTTTACAGACCTCAGTTTATGCAGAATGATTACAAATACTTGGTATTTGAGACGTTTGTTCACATGATAATAAATTTTAGGCTTCTTTAGCTCTTTCAAGAAGAAAAGACATAGCACTAACATAATTTAGACACAGAGTTCTAAACTCAGTTTCTCAACCTGAGAATCTCAGTCTAATAAATTATCCAGATTTCAATATTTACCAATTATAATTTATAGTTACAATTAAATTTGAGAGGTCTGAAAATTAAAACAATTCAGTTTTGATACATTAGTAACTTAAAAACAATCAGCCAGAGTAACTGTAGAATATTAGCTATCCTTATGGTTAATGTAATCATAAATCTATAGGATTTATCATTTTACTACTTTCAGAGCATCTTTGCCTCATTGCCACCCAGGCAAGTTCATGTCACAGAAATATCACTGGAAAACAATACTCATACAAAATACTACATACAATTAATTGTACACAGGAAAGTTTTTCATCTGAATATTTCTATTAATTATAAAAACCCTGAGAAATCCTATATGGATTCTCACATCCTTTAGAATTGAATGCATAGTACTGGATCCTATGGATGATGAATAATTAAAATTCTTTTGGATCTTTACTATCTCAGATGTTCATAGAGAGAATTTACAACCTCCTTGCTTATTGCTCAAAGTGAAGTTCTCATGTTAGTGCAGCAGAGATGCAGAAATAATTGCAGCCTCATCATGAATATGAACATCCAGCTGGGATTTAAATCCCAGTGATGGAGCACAAAGAGTAACGTATTAAAGCTGAATTCTCATTAGTGAATTGAACTTTTATGTTGTGGTAGGTGCAAAATGTCTATTCTAGTTGGAAGTTAAAGGAGCAGGAGTAGAAGAAAATAAGCAAAGCTTCAGAGAACGTGGCCTTGAAAATTGTAAATGTGTTTGCTCAGGAAGATATTTTTAATGAAGCACCTAATACACTAATCATTTTCCTGCAGCTTGGATAATCAAGCTTAGAATACTTTACCCTCATCTCCTCCTCTTGAATTTGATAGCATAGATACACAAGTTGGCCTAATGACAGTTCTGTTCCATGGAACCTTTTAGTTTTCTGACATTTGTTACCTCTGTGCTGCAACAGGAAAATTGTACTTAAAGTTTGCATAACAGAATTTTGTCTAAACAGGCATTTGGTTTAAATTTCTTCTACCAGATGAGTTTGCAGAGCTGTGACCACAAATATTTTCCTAATTAAAATGCAAAGAACTGATATATTTCTGTATGGTAGGTGTATGTGTATATGCCAGCCTACACTGTATATTGTGAATGGGGAAGGTTTTGAAGATCACCACCTTTATCAGTGTATTCAATCCATTTGTCTGTGTTGTCAACTGGGACTCCTGTGAACTTGGTTTTAAATAATTGCTCTCTTGAAAACTACAGCCATTGCTCATTGTCTGACAAGGCAGGCAACACTGACAACTAGGCCATATAAAAGAAGAAGAAGCAAAACAAGAAAAGTTGCAGGCTCTGGAAAATTAGTCCTGTATGCAGACCATCTCAGGAAATCTGTACATTCACAGGCAGAAAAAAAGATGCTTGTTTCTCTGAGCATATTAAATACATTGGAAGTTTCACATGTAGAAAGAACATTCCTGAAGTAGTTTTAGAAAAGCTTTACATTTGGTACAATTTTGCTCTAGTGAGATAAGCTTTGTGGGTTTTTTAAGCAACGAAACCGCCTCACTAAAGAAAGGACATTGACAAAACTGCTGCTACTACATCTCTTAGTACTTCTGAATTTCATCATGAATGTGTGTTTCAACCAGCCCTTCCTCTTACATGGTTGTTGCATTCAGTTTTACAATTTACTTGTTACCTTGTGCAACCTTGATTTCTGCAGAGTGAAACTCATCTGGAGTTGATATGAAGACATTTGACTCCTAAGATCTTTTATTCAGCACTTTCTGACCCTAGATCAAGTATCATTTTAAATTGATGATATTTAAAATACTAAAGCCACTACTAAAGGCTGGAGGAAGAAATGACCTTGTGGAAGTTCTTATAATAATTTTTCTGTGTTATCTTCAAAAGTAACCGTGAATGCAAATGATTTTCTAGCACATGTAGAGAGCATGGATGTAATTTTGTAAGTCAATAGCTACTAACCCAAATTCAGCATGGTTTACTATGTTGGTATCTCCACTAGGAAAAAGAAGGAATCAAAAAATCTAAGCCTGAAATAACAAATCTGGAAGCATAGGTGAGAACTGATATCTGTACATTTCTTGCAGAGTATGGTCTAGTACTTGTCTGTTTGACAGGTGGCTAATAGTGGCTTTTAGGAACAAGTGGGGGAAAAAACCCAAACTTCATGTATCTTATCTGTCACAATGTTAATTCATCTACTAAATGAAAATCTTAAAAGTGAGAAGCCTTTTCTCAAGATCTCTTCTGAAGCAGAGGGCAGTGCTGTCCACAGAGACGGTGCAAGCAAAGTGCTAACAACATTCAACTCTTTTAAACTTTTAAGACTTCTGTCACTGACGCTCTGTAATAAGCTAGAAAAATTCTGTTATCAAATTGCCTTTCTACACCTGAAGGCAGTGGAAACTTTAAGGATTTATGCTGCTGTAAAATAAAACTCCTACTGGAGTAATTTCATTGTGGCTGAGACTGTAAAGTAACATTTGCTTTCCCATTTTTCCAGAACGGACATCCTTGTCCTTCAGGAAGGAAGTTGAGTAATTCAGGTGGATATACTCTTTTGTTCAATGAATAATCAATTAGTGATCTATAAACCAGGCTGTGACCACTTGTGCCATTGTCTTTCATGAATATTGTCAAACCAAGGTACTGATTGATATCTGAGGATTTTACAGCATGCTTTGTGAAAGTAGTCTTGAATTGGTAGACACTCTTATTTTCACTGTCTTGTAAATTACAAGTGAAGATATAGTTGATGCTCTACAGCATTACTGAAAACTTTTGATAATTAATTTTTAAAATCCTACACACCTAATGTATTGAACCTCATTCTGGTGTATCAGTAAATTGATAGGAAAAGGAAGAGTATCATCTTTGTTTAAGAAGGAATTTAAATTGAATGTCAGTTTGGTGACATTCCTAAGAATTGTAATGGACTTGACAGCTGTATCTAGTGTCATCTTTGGTATGTCACATCACAGGGGAAAAAAAATTCAATATATTTTTATGGGGAACTTGCACCTCCGAACAAAATTTTGATTGTGGCTAAGGTGACACAAAATGGATTTGCTGTGGATTTCATCAGTGTGAACAAGACAAAATCTGACCCATAGCCCAACAAAGGTTCCAGAACTGATTGCTTCCTATCAGACTGTTTTCACTGGTTTTGATTAATGTATTCAATGGTAAATTTCCCTCTTCAGAGATGTCTTTTTTGAGCTCTCCTTTATGAAGTGCAAAGGCACTCTCCCTGCCTCCTTATCCAGGTCGCACTCACAGTGTGCAAAATTATGACATTTTATTCTTTATGTAAATGTATTACAGGACAGTAAAGCAAATAAAAGGTAATGAGAAGATTAGCTTTGATGGTACTGTAGAAGGAACACAGTATTTCAGTGAAACAAGTGACAGCCAATAGTGGTGTCCTGTTTTATCTTTTTGAACACATTTTACATTTCATTCTAGTGCTCCACATTAATTCACATATAATGCCTGTTGATAACAGGTTTATTTAAAACTCATTAAAAGTTACAGAAAAACGAGATTTGCATAGGAAATAAAAGCCTTTGAAAATTTTTCTACATTTCCTCCTTCCTCCTTTTTCCAACCTTCAATGTACTCAGCAAAAGGCTAATATGGTAGATGTCAATCAAAATTCTGTTGCATTACTTGTCAGTATTTCTCAAAAACCTTCTTGTGAAGGAAGCAGGCCTAGGATCCAGACCTGCCAACTTGAAAGGGTATGAGCCTAAGGCAGTCCTAGCTGCCACTGCTGGGAAATGGGAACCATGGACAAGTGTTTCAGCATGATAGAGAGGCCTCATGGTCTAGTGATTCTTATTTCTGAGCATGTGAGACCTTGGTGTTTGTTGGAGGTGCCAGGCTGAGAGCCCTGGAGGGAGTGACCGTCAGCTGGTGTGCAGAGCCAGCACCTGCTCTGCTCCTCCACTGCAGCTCGCCCAAGTACCCGAAAGGCCTTTGTGCATTTGTGGATCTCCTCCAGCAGTAAAAATGTCGCTTTTTTTCCCTCCTGCTCGTGTAGTTCTTGGCTGTATTCCTAATTCTGCCCAGGAGGAGGCATATGAGTAACAGTTGTTAAAAATTTGGGATGTGGATACCTGCGCATTTGAAACCGGGGGCAAAGAGCATGAATAAACAACCAGGTACATTAGTCATGCCTAAGTATCTAATAACCTTTTCCTTGCAGCTGCCCTCCCATAAATCTTTCATTATTCATTGTGTTATTTACACTCCAGTATATGTATTTATGCTATAGTATGAAACTGTTTTGTTGAAACCTCTGAAAGCACTGTAACCTCTTTAAGCTGTTTGCCTTATCCTATTACATTTATTTATGGTTTTTCTGTGATACAGTATGAACCAATTGTTGACACAGGAAGTGTTGCAATTGTGAACAAGCAGCCATGTAGCTGTCAATATACCATCCCAGAGCAGAGGGACAGCACAGACTGTTCAGTGAGGGACAAAGGTCGTGCTGTCTTTGCAGTCATGACATCAGTTTTCTCGCTACACCATGTTTTTGGGGTAATCTTTGCTGCCTGCTTTCTGGAGGTCAAAGCATTAGATGTTGTCAGCTGGCTGCAAGGAATAAATGCTTTGCTTTTGAAATTACTAGATAGAAAGTTGTTAGCTCTTTGCTGACAGTAAAGGTGGTTTGAGCACGTTGTCTGCAGACTAATGGGCACAGCACTCTGGGACCTTACAGTAGGTCAGCTGTAAAAAGTCAGGCTTATTCAGGAGCACAGAGAACTACATTCCTCTCACACTTGGAATCCAGCTATTGACATCAGTGTTTCATTGAATCACGAAGCAAGCTAGTCCTGGGCTGCTGGCATTTAACTAAGTAAACATCTTCCATGGGCTGACGGAGGAGAGGTCAGTGTATTATGAATGTTTCCTTCTCTTCCTGGGAAACCATTTTCTGTATTACCTGTGGAATTCTCATCCCTTTTTTTCCCGCTTCCGCAACCTGGGGTGATCACAGCTCCCTCAGTACTCCTACCTCTACAGTTTGCTGTGACCTTCTGAAGGAGTGGGTAGGGCATGGACTTTGCTGCAATAGCATAAGCTGGAAGTTCAGATGGAGACTCGACTTTCTACATCCACCTGTGTCATTTCTTTGACTTGCTGCCAGAAGAAATGATTCCTCACCATTTTGAAGAAGTGGCTCCCCTTTTCACTTCATTTTCCTCCATAGCCTGCTGATCTCAGTCAAGAACTAAAGCAACTCTTATCTCTTTACTGTCATCTAGCAGTCCACTGTGGCCAGAGTGAAGGCAGAAATTGTTTAAGAAGAGAATAAACCTGGGAAGGATAGGAATGCCTTTTACAGGGGTTAGGGAAGGGAAGGACAAAAATCTTTTTCTGTTAGTGGTGAGCCAACTTATGCAAGGATTTCAAGGCAACTCTTTGGCACACGCCTGCTCCTACTCAATAAGTTGCAGTTTTTATCAGAATTTTCCCATTTTCATGTTTTTTAAACAATTTAGATACAACCAGTTATAACACCTACCTCTCTTCATTGTTTGGCTTCCAACTGAGAAAGTGTCAAAACTATTTCTTGATTGATATTTTAAAAATTATTTTCAGGAAAAAAAAGTGCTCTTTCAGAACTGTAATGAAAAAGTCAAACTAGTTATGGAAAAAAAAAAAAAAAGAAAACCCTATTACACAAGTAGGACTAAAACAACCACTGCAATACAAGTTGAATTTATCAGTCCTAGAAAGTAGGAGTTGTGAACCAAAGTTAATTGAAGGTCAAAGCCAGTGATATTTTATGGAACTTGTTTAATGTGATACTGCTTAAGAACAAGCGTTGAACCTCGAAAGAAAGGACTAAAATAGCTTTATATTTTAATGTATATTCTTGGATTAAAAAAATCAGCTGAAGAACTGCATAGATCTTAGACAGCCAGTTGTTTCTATGCCATTGCTTTGGTATATTTCCAGACCAGATGAGGCTTTATATGTTAGGATGTAAAAAGGTGATTTATCTTTGGTTGTGCATGCTGAATGCCAATTTTATTGCATGAAACTGTTTTGATCATCTGCCCAGAAGACTAAAGAACAAATTAAAAATTATAAAGGAGTAGCAGACACTTTTGAAACTAGATTGCTTTCACTTCTACAGTCTCTGACCACTGTCTTGTGAGGTGAAACAATTGGCTAGATGCTAATGTAAAAGTGAAGGAATGGAAAAGAGTGGTATCATACAAATCTATTATTGAAGATTCTGATTTACTTTCTCAGTGGAATTTTCATATGATAATAGCATGTTTCAACTCTTGAGCTGTGTAATTAGTCTTATACAAACACCAGCATTTTAAGACTAATATATTAAACTTATAGGATGTGTATCATCCTTTTAATACAACATATCTCTTCTTTTTGATCCTGTTCTCTACTAAATTTTTTCTTAAGTTATGCATTTAGCTTTGATCTCTGAAGAACCCCATTACAAGGGAATTAATACACATACAGCTGCCATTTATATACTGTAATGTACCTCACATTTTTCCTTTCTGAAATCTCAGGATTTATGGATTGAAAAAAATTACCCTACAGTTACATACACAGAAATTGTCCAGCCAAAGAGCCCCAAAACCTTTTGAACTAAGGGGCAGGAATAGAGTCACTATGTCTAGGAGTGACTATACAAGGTGGCTGAGGAAAGCAACTAAAGGTTTAATAAGTCCGGGAGCCGGCCTTGGGAACCAGTGATAATGTAGGAGATGAGTTGGAGTGAGTGAAAGTGATGTGGAGACTGAGAAATGCTTTAAAGAATTTTTGTCTTAGGACAGAGAATAAATTGGTTTACTTTTTCCAAAGAAATATGGAAGGTTGAAATGGTTAGGTCTGGAATCAGAATCCCAGAAGAACCATAATCTTGATGTCTGTTCTTCACAAGAAAAAGATGGTACAGGAAGATACAGCTTATCAAACTCATTCTGTGAATGACCAAGTACACCCAGAAATTATCTACAAAATAACCACAACAGGTCAGTCCTAAATCAGTGTTTCTTGCAATTCTTTAGAGAAATTAGGTAGCTTGTACACATGCCTCTGGCAGCCCCACCAAGTCCCAAGTGCAGGGTAGAAGAAATGTATTTTTTATGATAGGTAAAATATTCATAGATAGCAGCTGAGCTACCCAGAGACAGAAGACTGCTTTCATCTGCAAAACCTGCCAGATAGGCAGCTTAAAAGCCCGGACCACCATAGGGTGTCAGCGTCCTGCCGTTCACGGGGCTGGTGTCACCTATGCATGTGCAGCTGCCTGCAGCCAGGCCCCTAAACTGCTGACAGACCCTTCTTTTTGGTCTTAATTTAGTGTTCTTGTGTGGAGGAAGCAAATTCTGAGTGGTAGGGTATGGCAAGAAATCTTCTGTTTCTCTTTGATTTTGAGCAGGATAAATATTTTGGCTTTTAAACCAAACATTCAGGATTTTCTGCCTTTTGTAATGTCATTCACCGTAAAAGTTTTCATTGCTTTGAAATTAAATCAGTTTTTTGAGCTTGAAAATGCACACAGTTTTGGTGTGGGTTGTCATGTCATTGTACTATCTAGCTAACAAATGTTTTAACACAAGGGCTTATTCTAAATATGAAGTTATTTTTCTTATCATCTGTTTCTGATGCCTGGATTCTGTTGTTGATTATTGTTGATTAATTGGATAGCATATAGGACAAAAACGCACATCTTTTAGGAAAAAAACCACAGATCTAAACCTATTTCCCTACTGTGTCATAGATTCAAATAGTTGGTTTTGTCCATTCTTTGGCCCTACAAATAAGGAGAAATTCAGGAAGCAGCACCTGTGAATTTCAGGGGATTAATTCTTTTTTGGTATGATGCTACATAAATAAATCAGTGTCTGCTACTGATTGACATTTTGATTTGTCTTTTCTCGTGCTCTGACAAGGAAGCTCTGTAGGTGCTGTTGGCATTTTTCTAGGGGGTTGCTTTGGAAGGATTTTTTTTAAGTGAATTTAAAAAAAAATTAGAACTCTCTCAAGTAGTCTAATTTTACAGATTGCTGGACAAGAGATGAAGTAATTTTGTTTCTTTTTTTTTTTTTTTGCCTTTAAGGGGTAAGAAACCTGGCTTTGCTGAGACCAAGCCATTTTTCAGTGTCACAAATTATCAAGGAGCTGAAATGTTCTCCCTAGTTCAGTTCCATGGGTTAAAACACCTTTCTGCCATGGGGCACCATGGCAGTCCTTTCCTATATTCCTGTTTACTTAAAAACCTTTCTAAATACTGATGTACTTATATTCAGGGGCATTCCTGAATGACCTTTAGTCATTAGACCTAGATGCTATTTACCTAAGCAAAGAGCTATACTGATAACATTCCCCTGTATTATAGGAATAAAGTGCATCTAAATGAAACCAAGGAAAGAGGATTTAGAATTCTCCTTTGCCACCATTTTAATTAAACGAGTTGCTTTCAGTGTTGAGATACTGTGGGCAGAATAAATGGTATTAAGCCAGCATAAATAAAATAATTACCAAAGGGGATTTTTATTTGACTAGACAAATCATGTATTATAAACCTAAACTTTTTTGTTACATTTTTTTGTTAGATATTAGTTTTAAATAGAGTTTTTTCTTATTTTTGCTTTAACTAGTATGACCTAATTTATCATTCATATATAGCGTCAAACATTTAGGGAACTATTTGAAAAATAGTGTCTTCACTTAGAAAATTGTGTCTAAGTACCTTTAATCTTTATGTTTCTTTATGTTTTACTTATGTTTACACAATAAGTAGGAGAAGTGGGAGTGCGCTTCAGGAGATTTCAGCATAGAAACATGCACATCTGATCAAACAGCAGCTGGTTTGAATGATTTAAGTGTTTAGAATAAAGAATACCTTCTGAAATAAAGGCGTAAGTATCAATTGTCATCAATAGAATTATGAAAATCCACGACTTAATACTTTTTGAAATGCCTTAAACTGTATCTTGGCTTTATCATATCACAAGAAAGGTGCAAAGGTGGACTAGCCCTGCGATTGACTGAAAAATTGGAGGGATAGCCCAGTGTCAAATGAATTGTCCCTTTCTTTAAAACCAGGTATTGTTCAAGAGACTGGTTTCTGGTTACTCTGTTGAATACAAATTGCAAAAAAATCTACAAGCTACAGATACTTATCTAAATTTCAAAGCAAGGATTCGATGTTTGGAAAAGCCACTGGAATAGAAATTCTACAGGCTTTGTTGCACAACCTAATTTAAAACAGGAGCCAACCTTTCAGGTTCATCCTCCTCGTTGTGCCTCTATTCTTTGTAAATAAAGCTGAAGGAAAAGCTCAAATATGAGAATAGCTGTTTCTCATTCCTATCCAATTATTGGCCTTTCTGGCAACTGCAAACACATTGGTCTCAGGTACGAATATGTTCAGTATGCAGATATGTGTGCATGTGTATAACTGACCCAACTAATAACTTCGTTAAAGTCCTGGTAACCAAATTCCATTAATCAATGTCATCTAGATTTTTACTGATGGATCAGCTCTAAAAGTTTCCTATCTGTCTAGTTCCTGGAAGAAAATCTTGTTTAAGAAACAGCAATTACTTCCTATTCAAAATTGCAGTCCTTGGAGAAGTTTTACACAGAGAGATATAAAATTATTACAGAAAATGTAGGAAGTTTCAACAGAGCAAACATTAAGCCCATGGTGCAGAATAAGATCACTGAATTATATGTATGTTTTTTAAAGTCTCTCTCTGGTTTATCTCTGGAATCTGTAAAGAGGCTATTGCAATTATGTGTCTTGAGATATTTCTCTATTGGAGGCAGTGTTGTAACTGCTGATTTCATCTGGTTTGTTCATGAAGGGAAATTCACTGACTTGGACCCATAATTTTAAGTTTAGCTACCAATGAATGACTCAAAAGCCACTGTGGTAGAGCAGGAGGCATCTTGTACTTGTGTAATCAGTTTCATTTCAAAGGTTAGGAGACTTCCTTGGAGATTATCCTAATTTTCTGTAATTTCTGCCTTGCTCTGTAGTAACGCTCCTGTGGCTGAGTTGTTTGTTAAGGGCACACACATCACACATACCTGTTTATGGGGCATCTGCAATGTTCTCTGTCTCCCTGAATTTCCATAGTGTTTTGTGTGACAACAAAGTAAAACTGTGAACTGACAAGTACTATTTCTGGAAGAAATAATAGTCGAATGATGCAACACTTTGATTTATAGTGCTCTTAAAAATTAATGTGGGAATTTTGGCTTCCAACAAGAAAGAAATGGGAACCCTTTACCCTTCAACCATTGTGCACATGCAGAGAGAGAGAGAGATAAAAATATATGCTATATTTCTTATGAAGATGGAGAGATGGTATTTGAATGAAAAGAAAAGGTCATTTTAAAAAAACTCAAGGTAAAGAATAAGTATCTTCATCAACTTTATTCTTCAGACCCTTACTTTGATTCATTTCTCTTTGGTGGTGGCGTTCATGCCACTGCACATTTAATGCTGTAGCTGTTCTGATCAGGACACTTTTCAAACCTCAAATTAGTTATTCAGTGTTTAAGTCAATGAGATAAATGCTTCAGACAGTGAAGGAGAGATGATCCGGAAGAGTTAGATATCACTGTAAGAGAACCTCTGTTTATTTGTATTTATTTGCATTTTTGCATGTGTGTAACAATTTTAAGTGTTTGTGTATTTATATATATTTTAGAGAAGGGCAACTAGTATATATTAATGTATATCAACAGATACCAATATATATTGTATAGAAATACATAAAGTTATGCTAGAGGAGGGAAGCTCCTCATAGCTGTTGATATATGGGCTAATCAGTTTATTAGTCAAAGAATTTATACCTCCAGTAGTTTAGGCAGGTATGGGGTCAAAGATTTTCCTGTGGGATTCAAGATCATTCTCTCATGGAAATTTGCTTATAAATACTGGCATTTGATTATATCAGTCTATTAAAAACCCCAAACAATAAGGTCTTTAGATATGCTTTTATACCCATGGGACTTAAAAGTGCTTTGTACTGAAAAGATTCAGGAGTGTCCGAAGAAAATTGAATCACCCTAAATCAAAGACACCATCCATTCTGATGGATAAATTTTCATAAGGGACCTGTGGGAGCTCCTCTAGATTCACCTCCAGCATATCAATTCCATTAAGTAACAGATCTTGCTTAATATAGGGGTATCAATGCTTTTTCATGTGATCTGTCAGGATGCAGTTCACAGCTGCTAAGGATATATCCTGCAAGATCAGGCCCTCTACTAGTGCTAGAGGAGTCATGGAAATCAGAAAGAAAATAATTTGCTGCTTTTAGGTTATTTCTACCTGGAATGGAGTGGAGGCTTGCTTTCTCTTTTTACAGGACTTGGAAGCAGAGTTGTGCCTAGTACTTGTCTCAGAAGTCCCATTTATGAGTAATTCCTTTTTACTGATCAGGCAGTCTGGCACGTACAAGCACTTTGTGTCTATCCACCCACACTTTGTCCTTTCTGTCTCCATCTGAAATACTCTGCTCTGGGGCTCAGTAATACAAAATTGATGAACAAATAATATGCTACAAGTGGAAAAATAAACCACTGAGTAAATGAGTTGATTGCTGCTGCTTTCCAAATGCCTGAGTTTTAGCTAGAGCAACTCATAAAACCAGAGATCTTCAGTTTTGTTTGAACGTTTCTCAGCTCTTTATGTTAAACTGTATGAACTCATTCAACATAAAGCATTGGTGTGGTAAAACCCTTTTATTCCACTGAAGGAGAAAAATGGGAAAGGTATTACCAGTATATTATTAAAAATAGAAACACACCTGTCTTTTTCTGTAGCTGATCAATTTTCACCATGTGCATAGTACTGCTAATCATAAAAAATATATTTGTACATTTTTTGAAGGTTCAAAATATACTTTTTAGTTTCCTGGCAATTATGAAAGACTGAAAGATCCCATGGCACTAGATAGATTCTGAGTATGAACTAAGATTTCCCTATGCCCAAGGGGTATGGCACTTGCCTTTAGGTTGGATGCAGTGAGCTAGAGTATCCAGCAGGAAAAAATGTGGCTGCTTTTGTGGATAGGGGCTATTACAGTGTGGTTATACTGCCTAGCTTGGGTGTGCTAAGGTTTCTTTTGCTGTTGTCAGTGATATTAAAAACAGTTTCCTGTTGCTGTATGTGCAGAAGATTGTGTTTTTATGGCAGAAGAAGAAGGAGGCCCTTCAGGATAGGCTTTGATATGTCTTAGGTTCACATGGTGAAAAACATGGCCTTTTTTTGAGCTGAATAGTTTGCTGAAGTCTCTAATATGATTAGAAATGGAATGGGAGGTAGAAGGGAGGTCTCTGAGGTGACCAGGGGAGGCATATTTTGGTACAGTGAAGAAGCTGGACGATTCCAAGACTAAGTAAGAAAGACAAGTGTAAAGAAAGTCAGTGAGGAAGAGGCTACTTCAATCAAAATGGAAAACAGGCCTGGATAAGAGATGTCAGAGAGAGTTGAGATAATTTATAATCTGGATGATTCAGAGTATTCTGCATATTATATTGTTGAAAACAGCTTCCCAAATGATTCTGGAGAGTTCCTGCCCTCCCATCTCCTTCCTCTCCCTACTCATTATCTCAAGTAATGCTGCTTGCTTAGCTGTTTTCTTAGACCTCTTCCTTCCACAATATTCCAGCATTCCCTAACTTCATTTGTACCTTTTTTAATTAATTAGGACCAGTGTCCTAAGGCACTCTGAAGACCCAGTTAAAAAAAAACCAAACTTGATTTCTTGTTTATGGAGTACTTCTTTCTGGAGCATAAATGAGGTCAAAAGAAATTTTCTATGGGAGGTTGAAATTCTGCTTTCAGTATACCTGTACAGTCCTGGTGATTAGAGCTGCTTTTCACCTGATGCTCTGAAAAGAGACTTTGTCCCTGTAATTTCGAAGCTGAGAAGAGTAGAATTAAGACTTTCCCTAATTAGTGCCACCTTTTAAAGGTCTATTTTAAGCTGTCTTCTTTCAGCCTGAATCATGTGATAGTTTCCAAAAATGTAATTTAATCATATCTGATTGCTTGCTGGAATCTGCAATTAACTTACGTGCAAGAGAATTAACAGTATATGCCAGGTGCTGCATAATTTACCAGGAGCTGCTTGTGCCACATATATGTAAAATGTGTTGCTGTTTAAATTTATTGGCCAGAATATTTTAAGCTTATGATTTAGTAATTTTTATTGCTTCCTTTAATTTCTGTCCCTTGGATGACTCAGATATGAAATACCATGTAATTATATTCTGTATACCATTAAACTATCCCTTGCAATTATGCCACATTGTAGTTGTTCTTCTGAAAGATTCAAAGCTACCTACCTAGAGAAGTTATTTTGGGATGCAATTGGTTGCTAGGGTGAAGAATAATTTTCCAGGAATTCTAGACATATATTGAATAAAAAGCTTAAACAAAGTTATTGAAAAAAGTAGTTACCATCTCAGAAGACCTCTGAAGTCCATTTCCACTGAAAAGGGTAGAAATGGTTTTAGAAAATATCTTATTCTGTTAGGACTACATTTTTGTCCTTTTTGAGAGTCAGTTCTTGCATCAGTTGCACAATCAAAAACGGCAAGAGAATGGAAAAATTGGCCAACTGCCTGCAGGAAAATTTTTTACTTGGTATTTGGAGTGCCTTTCTGAGATTCAGATTAGTACCCTAATCCTTCTCTCAAGCCCTCTTGCATCATAAATTTCAGAACTTTGAGACAATCTCAGGAGACTTTCACATAGGCTTTCTACTTCATTTGATTCTATAGTTTCATGAAGGTAAAATTTCAGACAGAATTAGACAGTTTAGGGCTTGGTTCAGGATTGATAGTTGTTACCAGTTTTCATACCTCACGATCTGGAAGATGGTTTTTTACTGTGTGGCATCTCTCTTCTCTGTCAAACTTTGAAACGTGCACAGTCACTGGTATCTGAAATTCCCTGGAAAATTTTTGTGAAAATAAATTGTGAAAATGTTTTAACTGGAATACTTGCTTAATCTGAACAGAACAACAACTCTGAGATTTAAAAGTTCGTATCTACTCTGTGATGGCCAGGGGGTTATCAGAATTTGGTTTCAGACCACCACTGAGTTGGGAGATATCACAATAAACCCAGCACAAAAGATAAAATGACTCTTGCCTCGTGATTTCGTCAGACACTCAAGATTATGCAACTTTCATTTCCCAAGTACAAAGCACCAAGTGTATGCCAACAGCATAACAATGTGGGGATCTGCAGAGACTTCTGCACATCTCCTATTACCTGTTATTTACATTGAAATCAGGAAGAAAATTGCTCAGTTTCATGCTTCTGAGTCCATTTACAACCTTTCTTTACTGTTTATAGAACTGATGAATACTGTCTTCCATTGAAAAGGCTGTGCAGATCTTACATTTCCCAAGGAATAATGCATTCCCATAAAGCTGTCACAGACTCAAAAAAATGAAAGATAAGGGGAAAACAGCGCAAACTCAACAGATTTGACAGTTTATCATTGTCTGAACCAACCGCAATTGATGTAACCATATCAGAGACTTGCAGGTGTTTAGATTTTAAGATGACATTTGAGACTGTAAAAGTAGTATTTGCAGCAACAGCCTTGATAAATATAATCCCGTCTAAAGCTCTGTGTGTTCCCCATACGCTGCTACTTTAGAAGAGCAGAAAAGAAGAGCATTTATAACCACATACAGAGAAGTTAACAAAAGTTACTAAAAGCTTTTTTTGAGACTGTTAGCTGCCAAAACCAGCTAACGCCTCTAGCCAAGCTGGACTGCCAAGTGATTAGCACAGAGTATGTGTGGAGCTCCAAAAAGGCCAATCTAGAGAATCATATTTAAGTATTTTGTTGTTGTGTTGGTTGTTTGGGTTTTTTCCTAGTAAAATCTACACACTTGTCATAATTGTCTGTGGAAAATAGTTTCCCCTCCAGTTTACAGCTGGAAAAGCCTGAGCCTGACTTTTGAAGTGACCCTGAAGACTAAAAAACAAGATACTGTACAGCCAATTGGCACTTCCTCATGTCTACATCTAGGTTTAGTTACTTGACATACTGCTACTCTGCTTATGGAGAAGCAAGAGGAATAGTCATTCCTACATTTGTCCCTCAGTCTTCTTCCCCGTCTGCTGCCTTCTACCTGGTTTTGCTTTCCCACTTTTAACTTTTTCTGTTCTCTCCTATTTTCCCTCTTCCAGATCTCCATATAATTATATGTTGTTTTCTTTGTTCTTTTTCATTTTATCACTCTGTCTTGTTATTATTGCTAAATCACTAAAATAGGCTTCTTTCTTGTCTTGCAGAGTCAGACTGTTTCGAGACATTGCCTGAGAGGAGTGATTTTCAGAAACAGTGACTTGGTGGAGTCATGGAACACTCAATGAAGGTTAACTGTCCAAAGGTAATTAGAAATCTCTGTACTATTTTATTGCCATGAAAGCCATGTTTCTGCCAAGGATGGTCTTGTTAAGAAGGTGCCAAGTCTCAAGGAGATGACTGAGTAGTACAGGTCATGCATTAGTAGACTCCAAGTAGAATGCAGTGGATCACAAAACCAGACAATAGTAAACTATTTCTTCTTGGAATAGAATAGAATAGAATAGAATTTCTGCTTGAAATAGAACTGGAAGGCAGTGATCTCTCATTGCATGAAAAGTATTAGAGAAATGATCTTGCAATGATTATTCATTCAATAAATTCTTATAGATCTGAAGATCCCAAAACTGATGTTTATACATAGATAGGAAAATCTTGCTTGAGGCAGTTTGCAGAAGCTTCTCTGAGCCAGTGGAAAAAAAAAAAAAAAAAAAAAAGGAAAAGGCAGTTGATTTGCCAAGAGAAGCAAATACCACTTGGCATATCACAAAAAAATGATATGCTATGCACAATAAAATGTAGTAAGTTGGGTTTTGTTCTTGATTGTTTTTTGTTGGGCTGGTTTTTTTCATAATTTTTTAAAGAATTTGAATTCAACTGCATTTGCAGAAGTGTTTATCCAGAACTCTGGCTGACATTTTGCTTAGCCAGGGCAATGAAGGATGAGCACCAGCATTGTTAGAACTCTGCAGGTGGTTGAATACGCTTGGAAAGATATATTTCACTGAGGGGTTTGAATTCAAGTTTTCCTGTGAATTGTCACAAATAGGGATCAGGTACTTTGTGTGCTGATACAGGGTTTTCAGTGTGTTTCACTGCCATTTATTGCTTGAGCTGAGTCTGCGGAGACTTATCACCATTCTTTAATCTTTTTGCAGGTTTTCAAAAAAGCTCTTAATATATTGCTTCTTGTTAAAAGTTGTCAGAACCATTGGCAAAGCACTAAAGATGAACATGAAGGAGTTGTACTTTTCTGGATGTGAATAATTTTGGCACACTACTTGTTCCCATGGCTGAGCCCTGTGTGCTCTGCTGTTCTTGTCAGGTTTGTTATGTGTGTTTTCCCTTTCCAAGGTATTATGTCTTCACTGCAAAACATTCTCTCAGATTCAGATTTGGCAAACAGAGTCTGAATCTAGCAGCATGCTGGCTTCCAGGAAAAAATAATTTGTTCCCTTGGAGGGAGGGAAGGGATTTGGATTTTAAAGTGCTTCATTGTATTTTATAACACAGAACTTTCTTTACGTTTCTGTATATAACGTTTCCTAAGCAGTTGCTTAGAAGCAACCTTGATGATCACTAAGTAAATTATAACATATTATGTGAAATTTCAAGTTCTATTCTTAAATGTTAAATTCTAAGAAAGTAATTATAGCTCAGAAGTTAAGATGCTCTTAACATGACTGTTTACAATATGTTTTCTTTTCCAGCTGAGAGCAGTATATAATGAGTGAATTTTTTAAGTATGTTTTCCCCTCCAGGAAGTTATCCTTGAAACTGTAACATGGCTCAGGAAACTGATTAAAAACACAGGTATTGTATATAATCTTCTAAGATGTCTGTAAAAGCCTTAGGAGGAAACAGAAGTGGTTTAAAGCTAAGCTAGATGGTGTTCATACAGGCAGAAATTCCTATAAGGGATTAGACTGAAGGTTCAGCTAGTTCATTCTTCTAACAGATGCTACATAAAAAAAAAAATAAAAATAAAAGAATCTTACATTATTTTATTTCTCATCTCAATTTGCTAAGAAAGCACAGAGCTTGTCACGAGTATGACCCAAATATGAAGAGGTATTAGTATTCAATACTGTGCTAACAGTAGGTCTCTAGTCAGACCTTCTTATGGAGTGGACAACATAAATAGGTTCTAAATATCAATAGATTTTTATTGTTGGGGCAAAAAAATATGTAATCTTAAAAACACTGAATGATCATCGATAACTCCTTAGGGAAGTGTTTATGATTGTATTGCAGCATAAGCAAGTCATTTATTGGCAGTTGTCTTTCAACCTCTGTCATGCTTTAAGATAAATGGGTGTTTATCTGCAAAAGCAAAATCGTCACGGCCAGGGCAGATTTGTGGTAAAATAGAACTAGTTCAGTAGTGAACTTGAAGGCTAGAGGGATGTATTTCAATGGCTACTCATGGCTTCAGTACAACACTCTACAATTCTTTTATTTTGGGCATAAGTTATTTTGCTTTACATAATGCTGACATTCTGGGAAATTTTGCCTTCACAAAGGACATTTAAATTATAATAATGAATAGTTGGGTGTGGGTTTGTGACATTTTACTAAACAAAAAATTCCTCCTCAAAAACACATTTGTAGGAGGACTTCATATTTTGTTGACTCCAGCAAACTCTTGATTTAACACAGATGAAGGATATCAAGGACATGGTTCAGGAGTCTGAAATTCTGCTTACTCCCAGATTAGCTCAGGGAGATTGAAGCAGTAATGCCCTCTCAGTTTCATTCTTGTCATAAGAATTAGAACTTGGGAACAGCTGTCTATTTTTGTCCACAATATTTGCTGCTCTGAAGCTGCCAGTTTAGATGTCTGTTGTAGGGTGAATGATTATTGCTGTAAGGCCTGAGCTGAAACCAGCTTCACAGAAAATAGAAAAATGAGTATATTTTTATTACAGAATAACTTTGAAAGTAAAGTAATTTTTCTGTTTTGTGGACTATAATTTCATCTACTGGTGAATAAGGACTTGCATATTGCAGTAGTTCTTATTTCAGTCAAATCTGTGTAAGTGATGATACAGACTTCAAGCCAACAGGCTTTTTATTTTAACAAGTCAGTAATTATTATTAGATGGTGATATTAATCTGTATGATGAATTTCTGAACTTTGTTATTCCAGTTAAATACAACCTTCTGAAAGTTAAGGGTTTGAGTTATTCTGTTATTTGAAGCCACTGGAATGCAGGTTTCAGCCAATGTATTTGTAATACAGATATTGGTTAAGTCTCCCTCATCTTTTTTGCTCATGAGATAATGTGGCTGATAACCTTTATACAGTTCAGGGACTTACTTCATTGCATTCTAATAGAGTTCCTGGAGAGTATAGATTTAGATTACAATGTTGAATGGCCATAGGGCCTCAGGGAAATATGTTCTCATTAATGGACTTGTTAATGATTATCATTGAAAAGACTCTAATAGTATCAGATGTAAATGTTGTCACAGCTGTCCATCTTTATCATGCAGATGTGGAGATGCATCATTAATTCACACAGACTGATTCTCAGAGCTGTGCACATTGATGCAGTATGATAATGTCTGAAGGAAATTAAAAGCTGTGCATTATCAATTTAATATTTCAGATTTCTATTTGCAATTAATACGGTCTAAGAGATAAGAGGAATTGAACCACAGCAGTATTATGGGTCATTCAAAAGAAATCAAATTCAGACTATGCTCTGTCAGCTCCAGCTTCATTATGCTCCTTTGCATCCTCTTTGAAAGGGATAAGGCAATGAAAACCTATATCAGTGAAGTCTCTCAGCTGCAAAGTTCAAACCGTATATGCTAAACAAGTACAAAAAAAATATATGGCAATATAAAATAACTAACAGAATCTAGAATAATTCTTTTAAAACTTATTTGTAATTGCTTATTTTTATTGAAGTATAAAAGTGTCTCGTTCCTTTTTCTTGACTTTGATGGGTTTATTCATAATGCATTGAGTGCAATAAATCAGAATCTGTCTAAAATTTTTAGCTTTAGATACTCTACATTAATAACATGTTTATTAATTTTTCCCAAAATTTTTTAAGAATTTGCTTATGAATATTTTATTTTGTGTTTCCGGGGTGTGTGGAGGGTGCAGTTGGTAGGAAACACACCAGATTATTTCTTTGTAACTGTCTGAATGTCAGTATTTTTAGAACAAATAAGAAATGCAATTTTTTTTTAATGCAAGGATACAGGTAAGCTTTTAGAATTAGTAGGGTGCTTATAATTATATTGTCACTTGTATTGGAAATAGTAAATAGGTAGGTGCTAAGGTAGAATCAAAGAGTAGCCTTTCAGTAACCTGGTCTGATATCAGACTGTGTCCTACTGGATGGGTATCCCTAAATGAAAGGGAAAGGACAGTAAAAGAGCATATTTTACAAATGAAGGTGGTGGTAAATTGTACTAAAAGGAGGACAAAACATGAGTAGATAACAGTGTCACTTGTGCTGAATTGTAACCAGTTGTTAAGTCGTGACTGACAGAATTCAATTCCAAACTCACCAAGGACAAACATATGGGGTGTAAAAGAATTTACCTCTGAAAAGGCAAATGGCATATCCCTAATGAAAGATAAACAAAGTTATCAAGGTGTGGAGATATTATTTTAGGTCAGTGAAGAATCAACAAAACCCTGAACTAAGCATGTACATCAAACTAGGGAGTAATTAATGTCAGGACTACACAGAATAATGAAAAGATGAAAAGCACACTACCAGAATGCTCTGTGACATTGGGAGATATATAGATTCTCTCGAGTCTACTCAATTATGTTCCTATTTGGGGGAAAATATAAGAACATTTTTTGCATCTGTTTCTGAAGCTTAAAGCAGCTACAGCAATAATCTGGTACAAGCTGTAAAACTGAGAGGAAAATGCATTTTATTATTATTATTGAAATGTATTTGAGGAATTTATGAAAGGAGTAAATTGTACAGTCCAAGCCCAGAGGATGCCATCCTAATCCATATCCCCTATATTTTCGTGGGTGCAGATGAAAGATCACAGAAAGTAAGGTCTTGCAGGGCTGAAAAAGATGTAAAAATGAATATTGACAAAGGAAATTTACATCAAAGACTCTTCTTTTATGCAGGACAGCAGTAAGGGAAGTCACCTGTGAAATCAAATCTTAACGCAACTGTAGCAGAGAATTTATGGTTAGTGCTTTGGTACCAGCAAAGGCCCCATCAGCTGTGACTGTCCTGGCTGGGATCAGGCAGGATATGTGTGAAGTGCCATGTGAGGTGCCACAGTTTCACTACTTACTGCCAGTGTAGTGAGTGAGCAGAAGCTAAAATGCAAAGAAGTCAAGTAAGGTTTCAGTACTTTTAGCTTCACGAGAGGAAGAAATCATGTAAAAAGCTTTATTTCTACTATTTTCTGCCCACACTAATGTTCACTAGAGTCTCATATTGATTTTAAATTATTAATGAAATTATTAATGAAATGAAGAATTCTAACTGTTTATCTCTAATGAACACATACAAACATCTGATATTGGCCCAGTCTGCTACAAAAAGTAATTTTAATTAATTTCTCCTATGAGTCAAGGGGGGATTAGGTGCTCTTTTTCCAAAATCTTATATATTCCTCTGGCATTATTCTTGCTGCAATACACTCTACACTTTTTTGAATTCCCAAGATTGAAAAGTAATGCTTGCTTGCTTCCTTTCAGCTCTTTGGGCGTTGTCTTTTGTAGGGGGGCTGCCAAACCTTGCAGATTTTTGACAATGTGGAGTGTGTATTGTAATGCCTGTAACAATTACCTGGCTTGCTGTGAAATTTTGGAGAAGTAAACCATTAGCATTTTTTGTGCCACGTTACCTCTACTTTTCACAAAGGTAGAGCTCTCTCTTCCAGACTGATTTGACGTGGTTTTTATGTTGCAGTCTCTGCAAAGTATAAAATTTATCACCTATTCATCTCAGTTTTTCTGTCACACTTGTAACCTGCTTTTAATTTCCCCATAGGAAGTCCTCTTCTATCCCCATTGTAAGGTTCTAATTTTAATAATCTTGGTCCCTCCAGAGCTCTTTCACCAAAGAAATATTTCACTGTACACACCACTTAGCGTGTTGATATTTCTTGTTAGTATGCAGCGTCGGGTTAGCTCCTCTAGATAACCTTGATAAATTAAAAATTGGCTTATCAATATTCAATCAACCTAGCTCATTTACCCAAATGTCTGATTTCCTTTCTGTCAGAGCTCAGCTAAAAAGGCACTGCAAAAGTAAATGGAATTAAAATTGCATATTTTTGTTTGAAACAGAAATTAAATCAATCTGTTGCTAATGTCACCTTAAACACATTGGTTTATCAACAGTGAAATAACATACAGTGGCAGATATGACATCAAAAAATAGTTTTCATTAGACAGTTATTCTTTGAATATAGTGAACATCTAGGAAAAATTGGGAAAGGTGGGTTTGGTTGCCCTGTTCTTTGTATAACTATTGTGTCTTGCTGAGTCTTCCACATATTTTTTAAAATTTAGAGTTTTATATATACCAAAGGGCTGGGAGGCAGGCAAAAAGAACTCCTTCTGAACTTGTAGTGTAATGACAGCAGCATGATTTTCCAAATCAGATTTCCCTTCAGCTTGTGCTTCATTACAGTTTAGAAATCCTCAAACATCTCATTGTGTTTGCACTGCTCTTGTTATACAGTAGTTTTCTGTAACTGTCCCACTCAGGTAATCAGCTGGTTTTACTGCCTTGGTCCAGTCTTTTTGTCTGTTGCCCATCATCTTGGTTCTATAACTTTAATTAAAAGTTATTCAAGGGAAGTGCCAGTGTTGTTTCAACTTTATAACAGAAATCTTATGGCACATCAAGTGAATGGACAGACTTACAGAAATTCACCAGGCCAAGGTTTTCAAGAGCTGCAGTGATTTGAGGGGTCTGAACTTGAAGCAATAAATAGATCTGTTTGTCAGTTGGGAGATGGACATCGAAATTGTCACTGGAGAGGCTTCTCATTTCTCTCTGCTTGAGAAGGGCTTACTTTGATGTTCTGGGCATTAGGCAGGAGCTACAGGGTGTTCTATGATACGTTCCTAAAAACATTCATGTGCTCATTTCTCAATGGCTGTCTGAAAACTGTTGGTATTGTCAGTCAATAGAAGGTAAACAGAGGCCAACCTTTTACCACAATACATAGACCTCATTAATTTATATATAGCATGAACCCGAAGGCCCTAATTCGTAAAATCAAGGTCTTCTGAGATTCATTCTGTGTTGAGACAGCTGCCCTGGAAACAGAAAACTTGATTTGCTTCTGTGTTCAGTGATCTCTAATTCTGTGGTGAAAAGATATTCCTATTATTTGGGTTTTGTTTGGGTTTGTTTGTTTGTTGGTTGGTTTGTTTTGGGGGGGTGTTAACCCTATTGCAGAGTCAGAAATGCATTTTGCTGAGCACTGCTTATTACACTAAAGTTAATCTGCATAGGGTTTACATTAAGACAGAATTATTTCATCTCTGCCAAATTAAAAAAACTGAGGTCAAACAATTTCCCTTTGAATTAGTTTATGAAAAATATTTCAACAAAAATTCGTGGGTTTAAAACCTTCAATATAAAGTAAAAATATTGCTTAAAAAGGAATAGTTTTTTAAAAAAACCTAAATAAAATATTTTCTATTTGCTTTAGAAGGAATTTTATTCTTTAAATTTTGCATGCTTGTGGAAAAAAAAAATTGCTTACTCAGTTGTAATGGCTTGATTAACTGATAAACTGATTTAAGCATTCAAGTACATTTTGTATCCCTAGAGTGCTTCCATGACACTCTCTGTATGCGAACTTGACATAGCCTTATAAAAGAAGCCTAATTATACATGAAAGACAGAGTCAGTGAAAAGTAAATTTAGGAAATTGCCTCCCAGGATTTGAAAGTTTTCCTGGAAAATATGCAAAAGGATCAAAATTTTATTTTTGAAAATGTCTTAGTAGTTTAAAAAGGTGTACCTGGGGAATTAGTTTCTGAATTTTGCAGTTACCCAAGGTTATGAATATTAGAAAATTTTAAGGCTATTTTCTTAACTTCATTCTTATGTTAGGACTTGCAAATTGGTGTTTAGTAACTCCTCAGAGAGTCTTTGTACCACCCCAGTTTCAGTTTGATTAATGCCCCAGGTCACCCATTGATTCTTCAGCTATTCTTGCCTTCCCCCAGCTCCCACCCTGCCCCAAGGGCAGTTACTGTAAAATTAAGCAAGGTGAGGTTTAATTAAACCCTGACAAGATTCAAGGGTTTGTTTCAGTTTAAAATCTCAGGACCATTGTTGCCCATTTTAAAAGAACTGAGGAAAATGCTTCAGACAGTGTGTATGCACTGTGGAGAAAAAATACAAGGGGAGATGCAATCAAGAACTGCTGTTCAAACGTTGTATCTCAGAAAGTTGTTGCAATTTTATATTAGATGAATATTTGTGTGTGTTTCCTAGTGGGGTTGACAGTGCATTTTTAAAAGTGACCAACTGCAAAGTATACACAGTGTGAGAAATATCTCAAATTAAAATTTCGAAGACGGCCAAATACAGTGAAACAAAGAACTTTTATTTTCAGCGCGCGCTGGGTGCGGTCAGGTTTGCCTCGTGCCAGGGCCTGAGAACACACCCCGAGATGGGCGGGCCAGTTCTTTTTAAGGTCTCTTGATTTGCATAATTGTTCTCTCGTTCCTCCCATGCTCGGCTCTGCTCTTTTCCTTCCTTAAAAGGCAATTCAGTCTTTTCCTTGAGCCCGATTGGTTCTCTCAGGGCAGGCTCACACTTCTCTTCTGCAGTCCATTGGTCGTTTTAACCATCCTGTCAGACTGTTTCCCTGTCCCGGCCGCATGGTCCCTTGGCAATGAGCCCTGGCTGGTCTCATTGCCTTACAGGCTTCCCGGTTCGCCTTCACACAACAATAGCAAAAACAGTAACATTATTACAACTATTAACAGGTCGTGGCTGCAACAGAACTGCAGCCACAGGAACTACAGAACACCCCTGATCACACATAAAAAAAACTTCCCTCCACCAGGCAATTATGGAAACCCTGCTTGTAATAAAACCATTTCACTTATTTCTCACACACAGTATCAGAGATGCTATTTGATATCATCAAAATCTTGCTCTGCTGGTTTTGCTGTAATCCGTATAGAAATGTAACATAGGAATGACCTATGATAAGGCTTTGCCTCAATAACTTCTTTGTAGTTTGCTCCAACCACACATTTGCCCTGTATTAAAGCTGCCAATTTGAATTCTATAAAACAATGTCCTGTTTTATTATTGAAACAGTGCAGAGAAGCAGCTCCATCCTGCTGCTGGTGTTACTGTTCACCAAAAGGATTTCTAGAAGGAAGAAGAAAAAATTTCCAATTTCAGATTTTAATGTTTGGTGACTCTTAAAGCACTAACCCTACAAAATGGGGTTTGCACAGTTAATATCAACCTGTATAGTATATCAGACTTCTCTGCTATGTTGTTCCTGCAGGGTACACAGTGTACATCCTTGGGGATGTATGGCTGGAAGATGTTCCATCTCCTCTGCTTGATGCAATTAATTTCCTTCCACTGCAAGAAATTTTTTTTTTTCTGTAGATTTTGATTTTGAAATTATGGAGTAGGATGGAGCAAGTACAAACACCTGAAATTAATAACAGGTGAGGAGAGAGTGCCATCTGGGATACTGGACAGAGGATGGAAGTCAAAGGCTGCTCTAAAGGTACAAAATACTTTGGTGTTTGCATAACAGCAAATAGAAAAGAAAAAAATACATTTAGCAGTAACAGAAGTTTGGAATATGCAGACTGGAATACGATTCAATGAGTAGAAGACTTTGGTAACCACAGTAACAGTAGGCAGCTTCAGCCTTTGAGTTATTCATCCTTGCAGCAGGAATTTAATAGAGCAGAGGTGGAATTTGTGCTTGTCCCTTGGAAAAGTCAAAACAGACCCCAAGGATGATAACGTGGAAAAGAAAACTCTTTCTGAGTTTGAATTTTAATATAAAACCCCAAGTTTCTACACAGATTACTGTCTTGTATGCACCCAGTAAAATGGCTTTCCAAGGAAGAACTAAGAGAAGAATCTGTTTGCTTTCATTTCACATTTTGTTAGCTTAGCTCTGTGAAATGCAGATTTTCATGATAGTATACTGGAAGCTGTGCTATATATATGTGTTTCCTTTTAAACAACAGTTTGTATTTCATATTAATTCATATTTTAAAGCCAGCCTTAAAATCTGCAGTTACTAACTACTCTCTCTGTGTTAACAGTGTTAACAACAGATCTGAGCAAACCTCTGCCTGCATTGCTTTGATTTTTGCAATTCCTGTGAAGTACATTATGGTTTTAAATCAGGTCTAAGAACAGATTTTGTGGTTGGTGTAGAGCTAGGCATCTAAAGCTAAGAGGAGATTATTGCCTAAAAAGCTCGTGGCACTCATGTGCAGGGAGAGCCAACTGACGTCTTTTTAACACACTGCCTTCTTACCTAACAGATGACCAACCTCCTTCCTAGGAGTCTCCAACGGTCTGGCCAAAACCCATGTGCACAAGTCTTACCTGTCTGTTTCCTCTTTGAATATCCTTTAGCAGAAGGCTCTAAGCACTGGCAAATATTGAATATTGTTGTATACAGAATGGTGTTCTGAGGGATGGAGTAGTGTTTAATCCAAGAGGTTGCCAGTGGCAAAATCCACAATATCTTCTCTTTCTCCTGCCCTTTGCACAGAACACACTAAGAATTCCTTTGGGCAACATCAGGGTGGCAGAGAGCAAGAAAAGTTACAAAAAATAATTTTAAGCTTTATTAGTTTAGTTTTTAATAAAACAAATTTAACTTCTCCTCTTACACAAAATAAAGATCATTTACCTCAAAATATTGGAATTTTAAACTCAGATTTTACAGTAGGACTACAATGGTGCATAAGTGTGTGGGAGATGCAGGCGGGAGATGCATGTCAGACTAATCTCAGGCAAATTCCTACCTAAATGAACAATTTTTGCTGAAAGGAATGCAAGTAAGAACACTCTATACACTGGGTTTCAGTTCTGGAACTGAATTAGAGTACAATATTAGCTTCAGTGTTCAACCTGGCCATGAGAATGCCTACTACTGAATACGAAGTCAAGCACAATTCTGGAATAAAATAAGAAAAAATTAAGTGGGTTTTTTTTTTAACACCTTTGTTCTCATAGGTTTTCTTCTTAGGATCACAAAGATATTAGTGCATGAAAAAAGTAGCTTCTGGCTAATGATCCAAAATGTGTTCCCAGGCACATATGGGAAAGCACTAAGACTGCCAGGGAATGACCCCGGTCAGCTCCTGAGTGGGATGGCAGTGGTCCTCCTGGCCTCCTTTATCTCAGATCTCATGCTGTGTCTCTCCTTGCACGCTCTCCTGGAGCAGAGGCTTGCCCAGCAGGATTGTATTTCTTCAGGCCATTTGGCAGGGGGATTTGCAGACCTGCCAACTGAGCTGGGTGCTGATATGCCGAGGTTGGAGAGCTCTGGTGTACATCTTGGAACCCTGAGCTCCCTGGGGCATCTCTGGTCTGTCTCTGGGTGCACAGTGCAAGTAAACACTCAAACCCATAAATTTGAAAATGCTAATAGGTAAGTAATGAAAACCCTCTTCAGATAATAAAAATGCTACACAGATGATGGTGGCCAGCTAGTACTAGGAAAGGTTGCTGATGACTTTTATTTTAAAATGAGAAATCTAATAATTTAGACTTCTTGCTAGGATCAGGAAAAACACTTCTTTGCCTTAATGTTGTATTGTGCTTATTTTTCCACTTTAGCAATAAGGGTAGCCAAAAAACATGAAAAAAAAATCTATAATTAGCTCCAGCTTTACAAGTATAAATCCATATGCTAGTTAGCCTTTAGAAAAATAACCATTTGTGTTAAATTCATTAAGAATTTCCCATTAAAAGCTGAGCACCCATGAATTAGTTTGACAGAGAAGAACTGCTGGAGCATTTGCTTGGATTTGGCTCTGTGCGTTCCCAGCCTTTGTCTTCACTGCAAGCGTTGCTGCCAGCTATTTCACCCAGCTCAGCCACAGCCTGGGAGCCCAGAGTGATTTGATTAACAGATGATGAATTATGTTATCTTGAACTGTGCCTTGCAGTTGAAGTCCCACAGTATTATTACTTTGATTCTTAGCAGAATTTTAATATTATGACACAGACCTTATTAGGCTGGCTACTTCAGACTTGAAGCTATTAAAGTTATGTCTGAGGTATCTGTGATTGGCTGGCAGTTCATTTATAGAGTATATATATGTGTACAGCTTTGGCTAGTATTGCAATGAAAGAAGGCTGAATATGAGTAAGCAGCTCATCAGAAACGTTCACAAAGTTGACAACAAATTCAGCTTGTGAGGCCAAAGTGTTTCCATTGTGAGGTGTCTGAGTAACCTTGAAACAATATGCTGCTTTTTTTTTTTTTTTCCTGTTTACACCAGGAAAATCTCCCCAATATTCTACAAGTGTTTGTTCCTCTCAAAGCACAAACACTTAAAGGAGAGGTGTGGGTGATGAAGGAGAATGCTAAAATATGAATAGAAGTTATAGTTACAGCAGCCACCATTCTGTTGAAGCAGACTTCTCTGTATTATCATGCATCTCTAAGCTCTTTTCAGAAGATCTAATGCTGAAACAAATTTATTGTCAGCCTTGTTTTGAAATAGTTTAGACAATGAGTTTAATTTTTTGATTAATCGAACTGTTAATCATTGAGTTGTCCAGATTCTGGGGAAAGAACTCTCTACTACATTTGTCCATTTGTCTTCATGAGATATTCAGTTCTAATGCCAGGTTTTTTTATTAATATTACTTTTAGGTAAGTGCACAAGGAGTTAAAAAAAAAAAGTTATACAATTAAAGAAATACTTATAGTTAACTATACTCTGTATGTTTTTCACCTGGTTAAATTTTCTTAGCATTGGCTAATACACTTTATTCTGCACTCTTCCCTCTAAAATTTATATAAATCGAGTGAGAGCTTATTATTACTGCCTGGTTCATAATCAATCAGGTTCAGCTTGATCAAGTCACAAGAGATGGGCAGGGTAGGCTAGGGAAGAAGATACATACAAAAAAAAAGAAATTGTATGGCCATAAATACCTTAAAAATGCTTGTTGGAACACATAGACATAAATTATGTTACAAAGAATATTTTGCTTCCCAACCCGTGGATATTGCAATTAAGCCCCTACTTTGTTTCCAAGTCTATTTATAGTTCCTAGATTATGTGAAATCCTTATGAAATTGTTTAGTACCCATGGTTACCATACACATTTCATCAACTAACACAATTCTAATGCTGTGATATATCATCAGTTTTTTCTCTCTAGCAGTAGGTTTCTGGTACAAATCCTCACAGGTATAGATAATAAAATCCAAAAATACCTATTGCATTTGTAGTAAGCTGTATTTAACATTACCGATTCTGCATGGCTTTACTGTGAGCATTGGGGTTGTGGCACTTAGGAAACATAAATAGTCTTGGCCTGCCTGTATTCCAACAAAATGTATCAGTCTTTAGGACATATTATTTCTAAAGAGATGACAGATGAAAAGCCTTCGTGCCTAAATCTAAACTGCACCTAAGCCTCATAAAACTCCCTTTTTATTTTCCTTTTCTGATGAAAATATAAGCAGACAGCAGAAGCTGTTGCAGCTGTAATAACTGTCCTGTTAGAAGTCCTGTGATATTTTCTTATTGTGGTAGGATCTACACTTTTTAAATGGTTTGTTCTTTTCATCTGGTGATTCAGGAAACATGTAAAACTGAGACAGGGATGCTGTATCTTAAAGATTCTCTCTAACATAAGGATAGGAGTAATCACCAAAGACTTTTACAGCTATGAATGATCCCCTGTAAAGGGAAGAAAACTGGTGTAATTGGCATAATACACTGAGATTAAAACTCTTATTTCCTGCTCCTGTTATTTCTTTTTTCTCCTTTTTAATGCATTAAACCATTTTTTGTTTTTTTCTTTTGTCTCTACCCTATTTTAACACCTCTGATACGTATCTGACATGCATTAAAAAATCGTGTGATGCCAATGACTTTTATCAGAAAAAATAATATTTACAAACTCCCTTAGTTTTATCTACTCTTTGCTTTTTTTACTCTAACAGTCCCTTTACACTCTCTATGTATATATGTATATATACTCTCTATATGTAACTAAATCAAGTAGCAAAAGCCAACATGACACCCCTATGTTGGAGTAATTAGCAGGTACAGGCTGATTACCATCAGAAGCGGGTAATGTTTCGGCACTAATGGGCCATTACAATGAGTGGGCATTATAGTCTCAGCACTTCTTTTGTGTAATAATGTCTTCCTGGGCATTTCCTGTTTTTTCTTCCTGACAAAAGCTTGAAATATAATCCCAGCTAGACCAGGTAATCCACCTGATCTAGATCTCCTCACTAAGGAAAAATAGTTGGGAAAAAGAAATATTTGGAGTAGTGTTAATATTTCAGAAGTATGTTTAAATCATCTAAGTCTTGTATTGTTTTCCACTCCAATCATGCTACTTGTTTTTAAATAAAAGCTTACAGGAATCCATTCAATTCACAGGAGAGCTACAAAACTGTGATGCATATAACCATTCCTGTGAACTGTTTATTATATTGTTGCAATTCATCCTCCCCTCCAGGTATGTGTGTTTTGAGCTGATCAACACAACAACTGGAAACACATCTGAAATGCCTGTTACTCAAAAGAGATAAGTATTGTTCACTTTGAGCTTTATTTGTAAAGCATAGATTCCTATTTCCTTTTCTCATTCTCTTAAAGGCAGTACACAGGGACTGGTAAGTGCAGTGGTTTTACTTATCAATGGATAGAAAAAAATATCTGCTCAGTTCTGTCAGCATTTATTGCTGCCTTTAAGGACTGGGAGACTGAGGTAAGCAGAGGGAGGATCATAGCTGCTTCTGCCCTGGCTTGGTTGTTTTCACAGCTGTGAGCCTCACCTGCAGCAGTAGCTTCTCCTCCACCTCACAGAGTGGGATTTGGACCCAAGTGAGTTATTTTGCAAGAGCTTCTGCAGAGTGGCTTCCCATCAGGGATGACTAAACAAAGACCCACTGTGTAGGTTGCTTAGGAAGGGAGAGACTATTTGATTATATGCTGCAAACCACATTATACCTGGGAAAAAGAGAATTTTCCCTTCTCTTTTTAGCCTGGCTCTGTAGCTTAACAACCTTGGTGTAGCTAGAGCATGGAAAGTCTGTCTGTGGGAGGAAGATATCAGATGTCTTGAGATATAAGATTCCAACCGCTGTGAGCCTCACTCCTCATTTTATACCTGCCTTGGGAACAGCACGGACCAAAGCTGTTCATGTGAAATGACTAAGCAGAGAGCACCTGCACAGAGAGCGAGATGCAGTGAAAATGGTATTTCCAAATGACTGTGTTTGCACTGCACTCCTCACCAAGCCATGGAGGGGCTCCAATGTGAGAAACCATTTGAGGAATTAGTACCCACTAAGCCTGGCAAAGGGACTATGGCCAGGGATGTGGTGGGCTGCCTGAGGCAGGAAGGGCTGGCTCCCTCCCCTGCTTCCCCAGCTGAAACTGCTGGATGCCTCACCCATATCAGTGCAACTGGGCACCTAAATCACTGTTGAGCATTCCCTGAGTGAGTCCAGCATCCAGACAGTCTGTAGCAGCTGACATGCTGTTTAGCAAACTGCTCTTTGCTACCTCCTCATTAAGTCCTCTTTCTTCATGAACTCCAAGTTATCCAAAACTGGAATGTGTTTGTGCAAATTCTCAGGATCTGTAAATCCAGGACCGTACTAAAATGACAGTATTTGTGATCCAAGCCTCAGAATACTTTAGACAATGTGATCTCAGCATCTGTTGTGTGAGATAATTGGTATGTCTTGGCTGTGTGTCTAGTGTTAGGCTGAGCAGAAAGATGAACACACTGTGCAGATTAAGGTTAAGCCAAGAACAACATTTCTCTGAATGTCGCTGGAAGTGAGTCCACAGCATGATCTTGCAGATGTGATGTGTCTCCCCATGAATCCTTTAATCTCTTTCTTCCAGGTACTCTAAAGTTCCATGTAGTTTTGTATCTTTTGTGATTTATGTGGAAAAAATATCTATCATCACCCTGTTTACAGTCTCTAGACACTGTTCTTACTTAATGTCACCATCATCTGAGCCATGTGAGATCATTCCCATTGTGCACTTACACGGTGGACTCTTAACATATGTTATTTGATCTGTTTACCTGGAATGTGGCACTACACTCACAATCACAGAGCAGTAGAAGAAACATCAGGAAAAGAGATGTTCAAGAAAACACAGAATTGATTGGAAGAAAAGTGAATGATGCTCACTTTGAATATGAGATTTTTTTTTAATTTACAACGATTTCTGTGACTTGCAGGTGAAAAAACTAATCCTTAATATTAAAGACCTTTCTGTGGACTTTTATACTATGCTATGAATAACAGCAGGAGCATCTCTATTTATGTGTAAAAGTGATCACAAGAAAATTTTTTAATCATAAGTTTAAATTGTAAGGGTCACTTCAAGGGTCAATTTAATATGTCACTTTTTCTTTTATGAAGTGTGGCTGTCCATCTCCAGACATTCATGAAGACCAGTATACTTTCAAGTAATTTACCCAAATTTTTGAAACCAAACATATTGGAGTCTCAGTTAACTTCTTCCTTTTGCCTTGGCAAAAACAGTGAGATAATTGTGATTTGAGCTGAACATTTTATCTTCAGATTTCCATGTTTTGTGAAAGGAAGAACACCTGTCTTACTGTGATCCTTGCAATTCTTAAAATCATTTCTGAGACAGTTGTGCTCAGATGCAATTTCTCCAGTGGTAATTGAAGCTTTGTGAATGACTTGCAAACCTTTCCGAACCTCTTGAATCTCTTCTTTATTTTCTGTAGTGATTATTCTCCTTCCCTCTTTCTCTCCCCTCTCTTTTTTATTTTCTTTCTTTTTCTCTGACAAAGGTAAGTTCATTTTAAAGTCACATTTTGACAGCCATGTATTGGGGAAGATGAATCCCAAAATACTAACTAGTTTAAATTTACTCTATACAGTTTTACTGGGCTCACTGCAAAGCCTGTATACAAAAAAAGGAGCCTTTGCATCAGCTCTAACAGAATTCAGCTTGAGAAAGTGTATTTTCAGCAAAATGCTGTATCTCCATCCTCTTTTTTTTTCCTCACTCTTCAGTCTCTCAGTATATTTTATTTTTTGAAGGTATTTTTAAATCTGAATGCTCTTTGCTTCACTTTTCTCCCTATTTTATTTTTCCCTAAATGGGATTTGATACCAGTAGAACTGAGATTCAAGCTGATCTTTTAGAAACAGAATATGACAGAGTTACTCGTTAACTACAGTAAGTACGTTAATCTCTTATTAAATATTCACATATTTAAAGCAAAAACTTTAATTTCACTTTAGAAGATCCTATTAGCACTTATGCAAATTTTTTAACAACAAAAAGAGAGAAAACAACCCAGAAACTTGCTTTTTTCATACTTGACAGTATGAACAGCAGTTTCACGCTGTAAATCATACTGCATAATACTAAAATTTCACACTATAGATCTGTAAATCATAAATTATAAATATAGATACATGACTATGTGCAGTGATCACATTTTCCCAGGTTTTTCCTATAATATTTTAAGGCTTCTCTTAGGGTTGCTCATATTGGTAATGCAGAATAGTGATGATTTGGTAGAAGGTATTCTTATTTCTAGTTTGTAACAGTGTGGTGCCACAGTTCAGTGGTCAAAAGCAGAGCTGTACAAGTGGGCTGTGCTAACAGAGGGTGTATGTGATGGTCTGTGGATGATGCTCTTGGCCTGATCCACTGTCCTTGCAGTATTCCCTTACCTATTTCATTTTTGCTTTTTACAGAACTTTCAGTTAAAGGGTTGTATGTGCCATTCCACTAGAATTGTTATGTGTTGATCAAGTCAATGAAGTCTTGCAACCTCTATGTGTGCCAGAGCATGATCTTCTATATCATCAGCAAGCAATGTGAACTCCTCCCAGAAGAGAAGTAATTTGCTTTCCAGCCATGAAAATGCAAGGTTGGTAGTAAGTAGAAGAGGGGAACTATGAAAAAGCACCAAGAATGCAAATGCATTGCAATAAAACCTGAGCAAACAGGTTTATTTCAATTCTGATGGCACTGTCCTGGTCTCTTCATCTGGCAGAATACACTCAAGATACATGTTTTTATACCCCTTAGAAATTTTTAAGCACTATTAAGATTAGATTGGATCATCGTTGATATATGTAAATCTTCAAGCTCACTGTCCCTGGGAATATAGTGAAGATATCAAAACTTCTGTGAACTACAATTCAAACTGTTGTGCAAATTAATGGTATTGGATTATGACTAAGAGTAATTAAACAGTAACACCTTTTCCTATATCATGTGAGTCTTATATGAAATCAAGATTGATTTGAAATAAGCAGGAGATTTGCTTTTGGCTTTAATGGCACTGCATTTCACCCATTACATTCTACAGCTTTGGAAATCAAAAGAAAAAGAAGACAAAGTTGTTCTTATTTTTTTCATTATAGCTGTCCCTCGGAAATTGTTGACCAGCAGGTATCTCTTGGAAGGTTGGTGGATGCAGATGCACTGCAGGTTTGTGCATCAGTCTTTAGTGCTCTCTGGGAATTCTCTGGGGACCCAACATGCCATTTATTGGACAAGTGTGGTCCTTACCTCCAAGACATCATATTTGTATTGCTCAGGTAAGACTCTAACAACCTCCAGCACAATCCTGAGGGTGCATCTTCTATTTACAGTTTTTAAGTGAGCTGACTTGAATGCTTTTTTAATTTGTGTTGTCATCAGGTTAATTGTCCTCTTCTCATTGTTGTCCATGCCACCACATAAATTTTTTTAACAGTTGAGGTAATTCTGCTATTTACACAAAGCTTCTGAAGAAATCATGTTAGTATAAGCAGGGTTTCAGAAGCATTTCATACTTCCTTTTAAAGTAGTTTCTTCTATCATTTTAATTTTATAATGTGTCCTCGCTTTTGCAAGAGGTTAGTTGCTATTCTAAAACAGTATTTTATTGTACTGTCTTGTCATCATAAATCTTCATGCTGTCAGATGCCAATCTTCCTGGCCTGAAATCTTCCTACCATCTGAGGTATTACCTGCATGTTTTGCATCCAGTTATCTTTACATTAACTATACTCTATGTGTTGTTAAAGATCTGGACAGATGTTTGTGTGGCATCTCTTGAGCCTGTGGGGGAAAAATATACCAAGGAGGACATTATTTAAGTGAGAATAAGTACACATTTCTTCTTAAATTCCATTTTTAGTCATTTATCATTATCTGCCTCACCACATGCAAAAGTCCCCCTGAAGAAGGCTTTCTTGCTTTGTTGCAGCCTCAACTCTTGTTCAACACTGGATGTGTCTTCTATACTACACTGCCAAAGTGCCTGATAGCAGAAGGGATTTTTTTTCAATGTTTTATCTATTTTTGGTGTATCACACATAGGATGCACACCTGGTTGTGGTTGGTTTCATTGCTCTAGCCTCAGAAGACTGAGGAACCAGTCTCCTGAACTGAGACAGGTCATTACAGCACCTTTTATGAGACCAGCCCTTTTCATATCCTAGACTTCAGTTGTAAATTTCTGTCCCCCTAATTTCCTGGTGAGTGATGACGAAGGTTCAAACCTTATGTTTGTCAAGATACACCCTCCGACAGAAATACAATTATATTGAGAAATTTCAGTATAAATCAATATTAATCTAATTTTAACCTACTGTGGTTCTTTTAATTTAGCACGCCACATGGTCTTACAAGTTCCAGGGCTGTTTCTTACACAAAGCCTGAGAGGAGTTTAATCTCATTTTAAGTTGCAGCTCCACACAATTTAAAATCTATCGCAGTTCCTCATATTCTTCTCCCCGGCCTGGTTTTAGTCAGTATTCTGTTTTAAATTGAAATAGAAAATAAATCTGAAATATGGCTTCAGATACAGTTTACAGGAGTGTATGTATGGACATGCATCTGTGTTTATATGAATGTGTATATATATGTTGTGTATATATATAAAATAGTTCTACTACCATAAACCTAGTAGTAGATTGGAAAAATACACAAGTATTATTCCAAGGGCTTTTACTCTTACCCTCAGTGTCTGTTGTCACACTGAATTGGATCTTTTTTCCTCTTGATTTGTTCTACAGAACAGTTCTAAACTTCTGCTTTTTGAAAACGGTGATGGGTTCCAGAGGAAGGGAGTAACACTGCAAAAACAGAATTACAGCTTCGTGCCTGGTTTAGGCAGTAGAATAAACTGCATTCAAAGTCTGTATGTTTTCATATATGTACAATACATTGAACAAAGAAGTGAAGGACTGTCTGAGTTCATTTATTTTTTTGTAAACGTCCTCCTTTTTTTTGAAGCTTGTTGCATTAAAAAGACTCCACTTTAATAACACTGAGCTATAATATACTTTCTAATGAGTCTGAAAGGCATCATCATCCCAGACACCCAGGCTGCCTGCAAGAAGCCCGGCAAGTGTCAAACAGGTTCCTCTTTAAGACTTAAGAAGATTATATGCTGCTGCAGAAGCCCACTGTGCAATTACTTCACTTCCATAGTCACAAATTGCTACTGAAATCCTTCTATCTGATAGTGTTTGATGAAGCATTTAACATTTTGAATCACAGTGGACTAATACAGTTCAGAATGAATCTTGAATATTTTAACTGGATTAAATATGTCTGAGACCTTTTTGTCTCAATATGCCATGCTTTTCTGCTTCAAGAAAATCTCAGGCACTTTATAGTACTGAAAATGCCATATGCTGCTAGAGATGCTATGGAACAATGGAAAAAACTCCACCTTTCCTTGGTGGCTCTGGCTGTTCCTTTCTGATCATGAAGTATGTATTAGCTCTTTCAGGCAATTGAGCAGACCCATTGTCCCAGGCACAGAAAAGCATAAAATCACTGGCAATCACTTTTCCATTGTGTTTGAGATTAAAGGACAGGACCTGACAAATGAGGCAGACCTTGAGTCAGAAGATGAGGGTAACATCAGATAATGCAGCTAAACAGTATGTCTAGCACAGATTAGCTCTGAATGAATTCTTGGCCAGTCATTGCTTTGCCAACCTCTTTGCCATGGTAAGGTCTTTATTTTTGTTTTTTAATCTTGAATATTATTTTCTATTCAGTTTTAACTAAGATTCACAGAGGGCTTGTAAGCTTTCAGGAATGTGCAAAAAGCATTTACCGTGCATTATTTCTGTGGTTGTTCTCTTTACTTCCATCCTGCCACCTGAATAACCTCATTCTGGCAGCACATATTTGTATCAATATCAGTTTTCTAATGTAAAAAGCAGCGTATAAGGATTTATGGGAAGGTCTTGGGATGATTCAACTATTGGCTTGCATCTCTGCAGCAGAAGGCTGTGGCTTCCATTTCCACCTCATGTACTAGGCTTATACCCAATGCTTGGCACTGTCTTTTGGTGACGGGGGGGTGTTTCACTGAGGAAGATGTCACCCTGAAGATGACATGATGAACTCAGCTCTATTGTTTCTCCATCTGGAAATGAAACCCCCAAGGAATACTTCAGAAAGTGCAGGAGCTTAGCTTAGGGCACCACCAAACGTTCCTAAAATCATTGCTGTGGCAGTGTGTATGTGAGATGTTCAGTACATGACAACCACGTTTCTGCCTGAAGAGTTTTTGCAACATTACTGTCTATATCATTTTCATCAGTGCACAGCATCTGTTGTGCCATTTGTAGAACACTCAGATTTCTATCAGCAGAGCAGAAATTTTTCTTCTGTGCAAGTGAAAGCAGTTGTAGCAAGTCAGCTTTGCTGCTGCTTCTTCTTCCCACCTCTGGAGAGGTGGATTCTTCCTGTTGCTGCAGCTGCTGGGAGAAAGTCAGTTGTAGAAGTCAGAGTGTGGCACCACTGAAGCATTTAAATGGGTCTGCCAAGGGAAATGCTGTAGCTGATTTCATATTGTTCAGTGATATGAAGACAGAAATTCTTTAATTATGGTGCATGCTGGAGGCGCTCAGAAAAGGGCCAATACTGACAGTTTAGAGTTGTCTTTAGCGAAGGAACTTGATGTATCTAGGGAAAGCAGAAGATTTTTAGCTCATTATGATATTCTGGTTTTAATCTACACTTAAACCAAAATTATCTTCCTGAATTCCATGTAGTGGATGTCGTCTGTCTCTGTCCATCCCACTCCTTGTTACCCCTGCTTTTCTGCACTTCCCTGTGAACTTATTACAGCTTTCTGCTCTTGTTTTCTTCCTCCCCTTTTCAGAAGGAGTGAAGGATCTTCAAGTTCTTCCTCTTTTTCTCTTTGGTTTGAGAAACATGGAAAATGCTTGCCCTGTGTGTGAAA
The DNA here is from genome assembly GCF_003031625.1 of Empidonax traillii. Taxonomy (NCBI): domain Eukaryota; kingdom Metazoa; phylum Chordata; class Aves; order Passeriformes; family Tyrannidae; genus Empidonax; species Empidonax traillii. The sequence continues at coordinate 45,985 of NW_020955629.1, read as the reverse complement.
ACTGTGATAGCCAAGGACCAGACTTCAGCCCTTTGTTTTCATGCTTTTCCACAGGGAACATGCATATGAATGAACAGATCCAGATATAGCCCATTAAAGAGCTTATTCTCACACAGTGAACTGATAGTAGATTTTAGATAGATTTGGAGTTATATACACACAAAGAAAATGCTTCTGTTTGTTCTGTTCTCTTTGGGCTCAGTGTTTGGTCTACTGTACACTATTTAGTGCAGTAGGTTTTCATGCACTGATGTCAGAACTTATTCACCTTAAACCTGAAATTATGATATTCTCTTTCCAAGGTAATCCTTTGCTAATGGCTTTTTTTCTATTTACTTTCTGGTAGTCTAAATGCCATTAAGAGTCTTTATTTCAAACTTCCTTAGATGGCTGTAGGACCTACAAGATTATCAAGTTTGCAATGTCTTGTTGTGAAAGAACAAGCCCATTTTTTTTTTTTTTTTTAGTTTTCATTGGTTTGATTTTTATTGGTTTGGGTTTTTAGGATTTGTTTGCTTGTTTGGGTTTTTCTGGTGGGGGGATTGTTTCCTATAGAAGTCTACGTAGAAACTGTAGAAAATCAGAGCTGTAATTATATCTGGAGGCTTGCATCAACATGACAAGATTGGACCATAGTCAGAGTGCAATTTGAATCTCACAGTTTTAAGTAATATAAGATAGTCTGGCTTCTCTTCAAGTGATTTAATCATTTAGCATATAAGATTTTTTAAGTCCAAATCTGTGTTTTCTAAGACAGAATTAAGCATGTTACCTACAAGCAATATGTGTCATTGTTACAGTGACACTTGCTAAAACTGCTTTTATCCTGTAAATATTCACAGTCTATTGTTTCTATTTTTAACTTGTAACTAATAGGTAATAGTGAATACTTCTCTGTGAATGTGCATAGCTTTTATGTGAACAACTCTAAATTTTCTGTCTCAGTTGCTATAAATTAGTTTTTATTCTACGTTGCCTTTTATTCTATCATTGCCTTCAGTGACTATGGAAATAACTGAGAAGCAGCTATTTTTCTGGTGGTATGACAGATTCTTCCATTTACACTTGGAAGTATATGGGCTTGGGAAGACAAGAAAATACTCAAAGGGAAATGAGATGTCAGGAAGCTCTCAGGTTAAAACCCTGGTTGTCATCTGGCATGATGAGTGAATAGATTTTAAGTTAAAAGTGTATCCTTTTCTGTTACATACATCCATATATATTTCAAAATACAGATATTATTAGTGTTTTTTCATTTTCTTGCTGGTCTTTGTTATGGGGCCAACATTATTTCGGGCAACATGAATTATTGCAGGTAACAGAAGTTATAAAAAAATGGACAGTTGGTCTTATTCAGTCATGTTCAGAGAAGTAAGAGAATAACCAGAAATGGTGACTGCGAATACTGGGACACACTTGAGATTACATACATTGAGCAGGTTTATTAGCATATAGAACTCTGAGTCTTGTCTGGGTTTCTCACTGTGTTGGACCGGAGAGTGCTGTCTGACTCTTCCTTGTAGCTGGAGTTTTGCTGCTTCTGCAAGTCAAATCTGATTGCTGCTGTTCAGAAATATGTTTAGAGATCATGTTGGCATTCTGTGATGAGAATGGTTTTGAAAGTGTCAGGCTACTGGATATTGTTATGCCTTTATACTCTAGCAAATGCAAATATTTTCAGCAAAGTATGGCATAGTTTTAGTACTTACCTATGCCTAAACATGGGGGAGTTAATGCTTTCCTGAGACTTGTCTCAATCCACAGCTCACCAGTGCATCAAACTTCTTCAGTTACTCTGTGGGTTTTATAAAAACTCAGTTAAAACTATCTTCTTTGTAAATTAAATATTGGGCACAGTTATAGCCAGTAGTGATGCCTCATTGTATTTCGAGTATGCTGTGAATGGGTTGGATAGGCCTTTTGGGTCATGGGATCTTTGCATATTACAGCAAGTGATTCCAGTGACTGGGACTAGGGATGGCACACTGTGAAGCACCAGCCTTGCTGATATCAGTGGAAAACTTGCCTCCTCCTCTCTTCACCACAGATGGAATTTTAAAGAGCGACAAAAAATGCTCAAGGTATACTATGATGTCCTATTATCCCTAGGCAGGGGATAAAAAGATCATACCAAGGATGCCATCATGTTCTGAAGCCTTAGTATTCACAATTTCTCTGAGTCACTTTGGAGAGCTAAATCTTTCTCTGTGTCTAAGTTCCAAAATAACTCTTGATAGAATTTTGTGGAAAAGTAGTTCTGAAAAGTGTTTACAAGTGAGAAAAAATATATGTTTTTAGTATCACAAAGAATATCTTTCATCTTTATGGTAGCATGAATGTGCAAGTAATATCGTTTTTGTACCTGCAATTCTCATGATGCAAAAGTGAGTTGAAAATCCTAAATTAAATGTGTCTTACAGTCCACGGAAATAAGAGAGCATGCATCTTCCAGAAAGTCTCATATGTGAGCAAAGTTGCCTATAAAATAGGCTGTTCTTAGGGAATTTAAGTAGTTTTCTTCTTTAAGAAAAATATGGCAGTTAGATGCTCTGCCAAAATTTTAGTGGCTTAAAACTCCAAGATCTCTGCAGAGATCTGGAAAGAAGCCACTTTGGAACATGATTTTTATCAACAGGGATTAGAAGGAATGATCAAAACAAATTTAAAGTTTTAATAAACAAACAAGTTTCCATCTTCTTTGCTTAGATTACTGTTTCCCTCCTATGCAGGTATTGCTAGACTGCAGGTAGCAGATGGTATTCTTGTTCTTCATTAGACTTTAATATCATTTCATATATATTTAAAATTTATAGAAGGTCTCATGAATTCAAATGAGATGTTGCAGTTCACAGTTACAACTGCAATAACAGTTATACAGATTTTATAAAATACCCAACCCCAGGTGTTGACTCATGAATATTTATACACATCAGTCATCATGGAAGCAAAATATGATTTGGACCTTATCCTATTCCCAATAAAATGGATAAAAAACATCCAGTACTAGAAATGATCCTTTAAAAGACATCTTAGAAAAAAACATTTTTTCCTCATTCCCGTGTGCTTCTCCAAAAATGAGAGGGATCAGAAAATGAAAATATCATTTTGGCTTTTTTTAATTATTGAGATAGTGCATACTTTTCCTAAATTTGGAGAATATTCTTATCTTAATACATTCAAGCAAAGCTAATTTTAACACACAATTTTTTTAAATGTGTCACAGTATTTGAACTTAAGCCTGTATTCTTTGCATTCTACATTTCATTAATAAAAGCAATTTTTATGGCACCTGTGAAAGAAAAAGCATACATAAAAAAAATTTTAATCAGTAAAGATTTTATTTTAGTTTTATATAGATGTAATAGAGCCAAATGGATTTTTCTCACCTAAAAAACCACTCATTCAAATCAGGAAACTTTCTGTTCCAAAATATGATTTGATGAATGTTGTAGGGAAGAGAAAAAAAAGGAAAAAAAAGAGAGAGAGAGTCTGTAGATGAAATGGGATAAACACAATTTACTGGGAAAGTATGAGCTCTAGGCCAGATTCTGATTGTATTTGCACCTTTGTACTCAGATATTTCCATTAAGTAAGTAACATTGTTGGAGATTTATCTCATAACACTGAGACCCGGATGTTCCACAGAAACGTCTGACAAAGCAGAGGTGACATTTTGACAGATCGAGAAAAGAAAATCGAACCCAGACTTAATATAGAACTTACAGTTTTCACTCTTTCCTCAATTCTACATTTTCCTCCTGAAAACAATACTCCATGAATGAAGGAGACTGTCAAAAGGGTAGGAGAAAATACTTGTAGCAATTAAAAGAATGTAAATAAAGGTTTGGGAGATGTGATCAATTGTTTAGAAAGATTCAAATCTGTTCTTTTTTTTTCTAGTGGCAATGGATGATGGGGGAAATCATGCATTCTATTCCTTTTCCCAGTAGTCTATAATTTTCTTGCATTGGCATGTAAGATACTAAAGTGTTAAAGACCTAATGGTAAGCTCAGTCTGGGAAGTCTTCTCTGTCTTTCAAGCTAAAGAATTGTATTTGCAAAGTACAATTGCAGAACATTGTAAACAAGTGCAGTTGTCAGCAAAATTAGAAAATAGTAGCTTCTTGTCTGTTTATTTTGTCATGACAGTTCTTTAGCAGTGGAGAAGAAAAAAAAGTTGATTTCATGAGGTGAGAGGACCAGAACTACTCACTAAGAACTTAGTATGTATTCAATTATCTTTCAACTTTCTAACTTGTGTCAACTTCCAAAACTAACTACAGTTTCAGGAGCAACATTACTTAAGCAAAACATGTAAATGTAGGAAAGCTTTTTGCAAATATGGCAAAAGTGATACTTCAGTTCACAGTGGCTTGTCTTGAGCACTTATGAAATGGCAATTTTTGAATAGTCTTTATGTATTTGTGATAAAGATTTTGAATCCCAGAAGATTTACAGAAAGCAAATGGAAAGCATTTATGAGAAGCAGGCTGCTTATCTGACTGTCATATAGGCACTTTGTATTTTCTTTCATTTATTTGCATTAAATATTAAATATATTTTTAATAATGTACCCAGATCTCTTTGCTGGGCACAGTGTTGCATGGGTAGGGCACAATGCCCAGGTTACACATGACATTTATTCTGTGCAACTGTGTGAGGAAGGACAACCAGTTTTTCTTATGTGGTCTCAAGACTGATAATCAGGTAGAGGCACGTTGGCATTGATTCTATGCCTCAGAAGGGATTGATATCAGCGGGAATAAGTGGCATAGAGTGGAGGAGTTAGATGGCTGCTTGAAATCTAAGCTCATAACAAAACCTCATCCATTTAGGATATCAAGGTAGAAGCAAGCAGTGGCAAACACCATGGGGTGTCTTTACATCACCAGGGAGACGTATTTTGTATTTGCTTAGTAACTGTAACTACTAACAGAAGTCTGCACTATCTAGGGAAACAGCTTAGTGCATATTAATTTCTTGGAATTGCCTAAAATAAAGCAGAAAGTACGGTCTGTTTTCTGCGGACTCAAACAATTAAGGCAAATTTAAATAGATTAAAGACATCCATCTGTACTTGGGCAGAAAAGGGATTAATACTTAAATGTAATAACATAACCCTTTTTCAGCTGTATGTCAGGCAAAGTTTGGAGCTCTGTGCTGCATAATGATTAAAATTAATACAGAAGTATTGCTTAGAGAGGAAAGACATTTTAATGCACATCTTCTAATTAATTAGCAACCCAATAGGACATAAAGACAGCATAAAAGAAGAAAGGGTGTGAGTCATCTGATGCCCTAGCACTTACTCTGCTGCCATGAGGAAGATCATCTTTAGTTACAGTTTCATGACTCTGCATTGCTGGAGTTGATAATTCACAGTACACTAGGCTTGTGTGGATCCCAAAAAGAAGTGGGGATGACTGAATGTGTGCCATTTTCAGAGTAGTGATTCAGATGTAAAATAGACATTCAGAGAGACCATAATGTTCTGTGAGAAAATCTGTTTGGAAAGCACCAGCGGTACACTTCATCAAAACCATGGTGGTGGAGACTGTTATATTCTCTAGCCGCAGAGCAGTGATGTACTGGTGAAGACAAACTTTGCCTGTACCCAGCAGCGTGCTTTAACTCTGCTGCAGAACGGTCACAAGTGGATCTGGAATAAATTTCTTTGCAGCAGCAGCATAACTTTGTTTGAGGAAACATCGGTGTAGGCAGGGTGGTGGTGTGGGTGTTTCATGAGCTGAGTCCGTATTGTCGGGGTTGGAAACCACTGCGTGATTTGGAGTGGAGAAATCGACGTCTTAAACAGCTGAGGGAGAAATCCCAATTCTTCCCGACTCCGGCGCTGCCGCTCCCCCTGCCGGCTGCAGCCCCGCTGCGGGAACCGCCCCTGCCCGGCCCTCCCCGCCCTGCACACACCGGGAATGTCCGCACCTTTGGCATCGGGGCAGCTTGTTCTACCCTAATGAACGGCAAGGCTATTTTCGGCTTCCCCCCTCCCCAGCCCATTTTCCCCCGCTCCTGCCTGATAGCAGCAGCAGCAGGAAGCACGAAGAAAATCAAACCAGTGCTTTGAAAGGCTTTAATGCAGGAATTTTCATTTAGCTCGTGCGCTGAGTAAACACTCTGAAGAGCTTAATTACTGTCCGGTCACGTTCAGGAAGATGTTTCAGCTTCAGCCCAACAGGTCAACAGTGCTTTCCTTAACCTCATCTTCTGCCACTGAAGACTCCTCCTGTAGGATGTCTGCAAAGTATTTTGATGGCATTGATCTGTTTTGATCACACCTATGCTAGTCTGTTCTCCCAGTATCTCAGCAGGCATACAGCCTCTAGAAGCAATTTCAAACCATTACCATTTTGGATTGTGGAAGCATATAAAAAGTGCAGTAAATCTAAGAGCACTGCAATAAGTGTGATGGAGAAGATTGTTGTCAAAATCCTAATCTAATAAAGTAGTTGTTACTTTATACATTATTTAAATATAAATTTAAATTCAAAGGGCAATTAGATGCTTTGAGTGGGTAAAAAAAAAACCCAGCCCCTCAATAACTAGCAGAAATTCATGTTAATTTGGCATGCATTCTTGTCTGTACTTTTGCTCCTCAAGGGTAACTATTAAATAATTTGTTTTAAAGGGGAAAAAGTGACAAATACATAATTCTTGTGTTTGATATTAAAGACCAGACTGAAAAAGAGCACATGAAAGGCATCCCAGGAGAGCATGGCAGCCTGCACAAGCCTGTGAGAAGGTAGAGAAGGGGAAGTTGCTGAAAAATGTAGACAATACCCCAGAGAGTTTATATGAAGAAACAGTGGAAAATAAATGCAAGTCAAAGAAAAGCACACAAAGTTGTGTGAGATTAACTCCTTTAATCTCACATAATCCAGGTGCATCTAAGAAAAATATTTTGAGTTACAAATTTTGTTTTCTAATATTGGAAGTAATGTGTGTAGATGGAAACTAAATTAGAAAAGTTTGTTTCATATCACTTTTATGCCATGTAATGCACTCGGTTAGACTGGTTTTACTTAAACTGTGCTTGGAATTTTAAAAATTGCCACTTGATGTATAATTGAGTTATTTGTTGGAGTCCCTTTAATCATAGAAACCTGTGTTTAGGTTTTTAATTTGTCCAACAATGAAAAAAAAAAACATATATTAGGGTAAAGACTGCATTTGTGGTGAGAGCTAGCTAGTGTTTTTATCAGCTTTATTTTCTGCTCCAAAATTTTGGGTAAAAGATGAGTCTAGAGACTCGAGATAACATCACAACTTTGTAGCCTTAGAAATGCTCAGGAACTGAGAAAAATTATATGCTTTGATTGTGGGGACTGCGGTTTCCAGACAGCTATCTCCCTCCAAACTGGGGCTAGGACGAGAATGTAGAAAACAAGGAACCAGGTAAAAACTGAACATATAATTTCTGTGTTTAAACAAAGAAAGAATATAAAGAAATTATTAATGGAATTGCTACAGGAATGGTAATTTGACCTCTTTGCCTTCTGCTAGATTGCATGTCCTCTGGTAGGATTTGATGTAGAACATGAAAAGAACAGGAGAGGTTTCCATGCACAGTTCAGCCTCCAACATGTTACTCAGTACAGACACCAGCTGCCTTTTAGTGGACATAAGTGCTTTTTCAGCCAGGAAATTCTGCATAACAATAATGTCATAGCAGGGCAAATCTGTTGGATTTGTGTCTCAAGGAATGAATAAAAGTAATTGTTTTCCTTAATTACTTTCCCTACCCCCATCAGGGGGTTGGTTTGTTTCTCAGTTTTTAACAAAGGTCATTCTGATCCATTTGCATCTCCTTATATTTGAGTGACTGGAACACTGATGCAGGGATAGAGCGAGAACATTTTTGTTTCTCTCTGTAGCACCGAGAGCAGTAGTTACTGCTCTTCCTTGGGACATTTGGAGAATGCAGAAGAGACATGAAGAGAGTCAGGGCTATGGACAGGAGCCTTCAGCTGTGCTCGTGGAGGAGCAAAGATGTTGCTACCACATATTCCATTGGTGTTAAGATGAAGCAAACAAGCAGCCTGGCTTTAAATACAAGGTATTCTCTCCTGCCTCCCTTGGCTGCCTCTTGAATTCTCTCTGGTGTTTGACCATCTTATTTGGTTCCATTCACCCTACTACCCTGATTTTTTTTTTCTCCTCAACATTTCTGCTGTATTGTGGAGCATGTAACTGTGAAAATTGAACTTCAGAGCACTAATACCATGAGCTTCTGGGTGTAAGTCACCATTTTTTAATGCCTAAGAGGGAAAATAATGAACTGATTTGTGTACATAAGGGGAACCTTTCTGTCTAGAAGTATATCCTGCAAGAAGTACATAGCTAGATATATGGCCAATGGGCCATTTGTTTTAGATAAGTATTGTATATATTTTATGCTAATTATTTGCACAGATGTTAATTCCATCAGAGACAAATTAACCAGTATCCTCAAATAAGTTATGCTCAGCATTCTTGGTATCATTAGGTTAGATGTCATGTCAAACGATTGATTGTAATGCTTTTTAATGAAGGAAAAAGTACCATTAAAAATTCCACATAATGTAATCACAGGGTATTGAAGGTGTTGAAATCAAAATATCTCTGTGCAGTGATAGACAAAGGAAGAGTTTTTCTGATATATAACTGTCTTGTTTCCTTTAAAAGTGAGTCATTTTTTCTTGAAATGAAATTCAGGGAGTCCAATGTAGTGACTTGTTTCTTCTATCAACTACAAATTCAGTCGATTTAACTATATTATTTTCTATGCAAAATAGCAATAGATATTGTAACAAATATTCCAGCATCATACAGTTCTGTGCCAAAGCCCAAACCATTTTGAACTATTTTTAAGAATTAATTTGTAGTATGTTCTTTCTTCCACTGGAGGAATCAGAGGGTTTAAGGTGACAAAAGGGTCATCTGGGAGAGCTCACTGAAAAGTGAGTGAAAAGGATGATATTTTAACTTAATATTCTAACAACATTGTGGGGCACAATACAGGAAATCAGAAGTTCCTATCTTCTGATTCCATTGAATAAAGAACTGTGCTTGAGAAGGCTCGTAATACATCACAGCTCCCCTACTGGGGATGGTGAGTACAACTGATACACAGCATGCAGTTATAGGAAAGAGCTGATTATAAAACATTAGACTAGCCTTGCAGAGACAGCTGCCACAGCATGTTGTGCAGGTGTAAAAGGACAAAAGAATCAAGGTTCCTTCATTCATATGCCTTGCAATCTTGGTGTATAACTATAGCTTTAGCACATGTGCATCTTTTCATTATCACCACTCACTTATACCACTGGTAACTATTATGCTGTGTAAGGTTTTTATCCTCTATAATCCTTTTATTCTGTCTGTGACTCTGCAAATGTACTCCACAATGCCTTGAAGATTAATCCCATAATTAAAGGACATAGTTAAATAATGTAATTCTGGCTCGCTTGTACTGAAGAGGCATGAACAATCTTCAACTATTAAGTTACATCTAAAAGTATATTTCACTTGAAGAAACAAAGACCAGCAAATATTTTCAAAAGAAGGATTTACAGCTGCTGATTCATGACATACCAGGTAAGTGTGAATATTGTATCATATATTATGCTTTGTCTGGAATATACTTAATTTAAGGTACAATTCATCTCTACTATTTTCATATGACAGTAGAAACACCTTTCCTGATTATTAAACAGAAACGGCTTCATTTTCCCAGTACATCAGGGTAAGAAACTACAATTGATTGAAGAGGCAGTGATGTGCTGAATCATAATCTGAATATCCAACAGCATAAATCGCTCCAATTCCTATTTGATGCCTTGTCTGCCTATAGATAAGCAGGTCACAAGCTCATTCAAGTCCTGTTTCTTCAGTTACCAATTTACTCTGATAGCTGCCTTTATTTCAGAAAGCTGTTCCACATCTCCTGCTATAACAAAGTCATCCTGCTGTCTGAACAATAATAGACTAAGCAATCCAGCCTGCTGCCAGAATTCAGCAAGGCACAGATGGAAGTTACAGTCATCAGATGTTTAAGCAGCAGAATACCCTGCTTCTAGTCATTTGTACTGAAGGGTTTCACCTGGAGGATTACTTTATCCACTTGATCTTTTCAGTTTTGGAGTGAAATTGAACCCTAGTGATGACTTTTATAGTTAATGGTCCATCTAGGTCCATACATAAGGACCCACTAGGACTTTCCTTGACTTGTAGCCATGGGAAAAAAAATTATGTGTTAAGCTCAGAATATGAATTCTGTCCTTTTTTTTTTTTTTTTTTTTTTTTGGATAAAAGGATCCATCTGATAGAGTATTATGGAAGTACTGAGTGAAATACTGTCTGTCCTATGAGTAAAACCCTGAGGGTAGAAGGGACTGAATCATAACAAGTGTTTTGCAGACTGCCAAAATACCTGTAGAAAGCATGACCCTGTTGAGTAACTGAGCAGCACATGTATTTTTGAATAAAGTCATCGATTTCATATGCATTACTTAAAAAAGGTTGAACAAAACACTGTAATGTATCAACTGTGTACAGGCTGTGTAGGGTAAGGGGGAATTTCAGGCAAATGCAAGGAAGGCAAAAGAAACAGTGGCAAGAGTTTGATGGAAAGGGTTTTATTGAGTCTAAGTCCTTGACTGGAGTGGAGGGGATCAAGAGCGAGTTTATAAACTGTGGCAGATAAAGCTGGTCAATGACCCAAAATGCCCAAAAGTTCTTGGCCTCAATATGGCTTAGAGATCCAACATCACTGAGCTATTTCAGTCAAATAAACTGTCCTACACAGATATCTCTCCCTTGCTTTCTTTCTCATTCTCTGCCTGGAAGAAAAAACACTATTTTAGTTGCCAAATGAGCTCTTTTTGCTTTTGTCAATCTCTGCTGTACGGAAAAATAAGAATTGAAAAGTAGTGTTTTTTCTATGGCACAGGTAGCAACAATCTTGTAATCTCTATATGAAATCTATTGGTGACTGGAAATAGGAATTTGGTGGTCTTTCTCTTAGAGTTTCAAAAATGGTGTTGGACTGCCAAGATTAACTCCTTATACCAGTGTATGTCCTCCTGTGTCCTTCTGAAAGGTATTTTCTGAAAGGATTCCTTTACTCTAAACTCAACTTTCTTACTTCCTAATTAATACTCTTAGTAAGGACAGGTTGTAGGCTGGTTTGTTATCTGAAAAACTCTAGAATTAGGATCTCTTAAAGGCTATCAGAGGCTGAAAAGTATAGAAAAATATAGAAATATTCCAGTGGGATACATTTGACCAGAAGATTGTTAAAGTCTGTTCTTAAAGGTCACCCTTTTTGATATCCCAGAGTAATGAGATTCCGTCAAAGCAAAAACCTCCTACCAACTTAATATCTATATACATTTATATATATGTGTATAATTTTTCTTCTTTTTAATGTTCATGCTTCTTTAGAACAGAGTGTGAAGGGAAGGTGGGGGAGACAGGCAGGGGCAAACGCTATTCAGTCCCAGAGTAGTCCATGTTTTACACAGAAAGTTTAAATGGAGAATAGCAAACCCCCATTGATTGAAATACATTGTGCTGAGGACACTTTTTAGAAGATTCTGTGATCTTTGTAAATAATTGCTCTTCATTGCCGAAAAGCCAGGTGTGTGTACAGGTAAAATAAAGTGAATCATCAGAATAACCTACGGCAGATGATGCAGTGCTCAATTCACCATGCTTTTTCCTTCTTTCCTGTGTCAACATTAAAGTTTCCATTATTTTTGATCTCTCTTGTAGACATAACATCGAGTATGGTAAATGCCATTCCTGCTTACTGTAAACTGGCACAGCTGAGACACAAAAGCTTCTTGCTTTTGGACACTTAATCCATAATGTACATCCCTAGTGCACATGTACTACATACCTGTGTGTATGAAGAGCTAGATTCTAAAGGAAGGGTTTATTGTAAGAATCTTGTAAATCACAGTTTCAAAATTACTTATGTCTTTTATGTTTCTCTTAATTATGTTCTTTCAAGATGAAGCAGTACATGATTTGCCAAAGTTTTGTTTCCTTAAAACATTTGCATTTTAGATGTTAAACGTGGAGTTGTTTTTATGCAGCCATTGCAGTATGTGCTCATAACTTGTTTTGAACCCTAATGCTGGATTTAATTCCTCTCCTTTCCTCTATTTTTGGTGTTAAACAGAAAACTTGAGACATAAATTGCTATTAGAGCTGATGCAAAATTATTGCTGTGACAAGTATGCAATTGTGACTGCCAAGCATAAATATTGCAAAAAATCATGGGTTTAAAGCATGTGCATGAGGACACAAATACAGAATTTAATTTTCTTAAAAATAACTGCCTACCTAAAGATTGTGGTTGCACAAATAGCTCTGTACCGTGGAAGTGACAGGACAGGAGTAGGATGTTCAAGGGTTAAAAATGTGCAGCCATTTTACTACCAATTGTTAATGACTTAGAGGGCAAGTTCAACAAAGTGACTCTTTGTACAGACATGAAGAGAGGAATGTTCAAACCTGAGGAACTGTTCAAACACTTAAAATTTAACTGCACCTGTCTGAAAGACCGAAGAATAAAAGCCATCTGTATGAGTACTGAAACTTCTGTTTGTATGTATGTATGCAAGTAATTCCTAGTGTAGATGTTTAGCTTGCCCTTAGGTGTTTTGAATCATGTATGTACCTTATGTTGCATCAAGATACCCTGATTGCAAATAGCAGTTGAATTATACTGCTACCACCAGTTTCACATCCTCCTGCCCTGGTGAAATCCCTAAATGATAACTGCCAGCTCTAATCCATCTCAGACTTTCAAAATAGGAACCCAATGTTTGTGTACTAATTAAAAACAATGAAGTGGCATCATGTAGTGCCAAGATTTTTATTCCTGGTAAACTGGTTTAAGGAAAATCAGCTTCTCTTTCACTTTTCAAAACCTTTATCTTAGGCTGTGTAGTTACTGAAACTGAGTTAGTAACTTGGCACACCCTGCTTTTGCTAATCAGGGCTCAAGGAATAAATCATTGCAGTTTAAATGTATGTGGAAATACTCAGCTAGAAGATGATAAGAAAGTCCTCTAATGACAGCCTTATGAAGCTCTAATAATATTTTGATTATTCAGCTTTGATAGTTTTTGAGCACTGGGCTATAAATTAGTGAAATCATAAAACCTGACATTTTGATCACAGGGGAAAAATCATATGTATGAAACTGAAGAGAAGCATCATCAGTTGTTTCACTTCTCTGCTGTAGGTAGGGGCATCTCTCTTGAATGTCTTTCACAGCAGCCCCTAATTACATATCTGCTTTATATAATAGATAAGATGACAGCTGGGAGTGGGGAAAAACACTGGGAATTCCAGGTGTGACCTGAAGACCCTGAACTGAGGAGAACATATTGCAGAAGAAAAATCTGTTTGTATTTCAGATTTTGTATTTATTGCTAAGTTCAGCATCATGCAAATTGACTCTGACAGAGGCATGAGCCAGAGTTGTTACATTCCATAGAAACATTTTCCTTGCTTTTATTAGAATTTCGGTCAGACCTAAATGTAGATTTTGGGTGGGCTTAGGCAATAGCTTACAGTGACTTACACAAGCATTTTTTCTGGTATTACCAAATATTCTGGAAGCCCGATTATGATATATTTGGCCTCTATTATACCATGAAGTAGGTCTAGCAGTTAATTAGTTATCAGCTGGTATTCTTTTGTTTGTACAATGTAGTTATTTACCATGAAAAAAAATTAAATATTTTTTTAGATTAATTATTTAAATGTACATATAAGAAAGTGGCATAGGGGAGAAATTTGAGTTCATTCCACTAATTGCTTAGTGGCTAATGGAATGTTAAACTCCAAAATTACTTCTGCTTAAAATTTCTGCAAAGCAACAAAAATCATGGAGTAAATAACTGAGTGCACTCTCTGCCTCTAGTGTTGATTTTTTTTTTCCAATGAAGCTGTATTTAAAAAAGGTGAATTTTATTTTTTTTAATTCAGTGTCTGTATTCATATACATAAAATTCTGACAACATATGTAGTGTAACAATGCTGACTATAGCATAACATGTGGCATCCATTAATTATGTCTAAAGTAATTCATATTTCTGGCTTCCTGATTTACAGAGGATATGTTGGTGTGCATCATCTCATTACTGAGAGTTTAAAATTCTGGACTTGACATACACTGGTGTCACTCACACAAAGCAGCTTGCCTGTGCATATCTACCTCTTTTCACAGTCAGGAAGGTGAATGTACATTTGAGAGATCCAGTCTGCATGGGGTTTGGCTACTGATTACCAAACCATAAGCTTAAAAATTGGATTTTAGTGCAGTTCTGTTTGAACAAACTCAGTACCTCTGTGGCTTTGCATCAGTACTTGAGGTTTCCTTGTAAGTAGCCTAGGGGAGAATGGAAGAAATGTCTCTCAAACGTGCCACATTCTTACCCCATTCTTATCTTTTCATTAACCTCTCAAGATAGATATTTGAGTAATATAGTCTTCTCTTGCTTTCCCCTTTTTCTTCTTTAGAAATGTCACAGACAAGAACATCTAATGCCATTCTATGCAAATAAAAGGAGAAAGGAAAAGTTTGTAGAATTCCTGAGAACAGCAGAGGTGGTGAGGAGGATACTAAAGAAAGATAGGCAGACCAAGATAAAGCAGCAGCTACTTTCCAGCTAGAAGAGCCTCCAAGCTTAGCTAGTAATAGAAACTAAAGCCAAGACATGCTTCTAACAAGGCCAGTATTAACTCACCATAATTGTCCCTTACGGTAATGCTAGTTCATCATCATGGCACAGCTATAAATACAGTATCATCACTTCATGTTTTCCAATAAATTCAGTACATTCTGAAATTAGGTAAGGTAGTAAAATCTGTGATTCCAAACAGTAACACACAGCAGCTGCTATTTTACCACAGAAACCCTTCTTAATAAATGCAGTATTAGGGATTAGTGCTGATTTTATTTCAGAATAGAGACTGAATTTTCTTTTGCAGTGATAATTTATATATTTCCAGTATATCTAGGTGGGAGAAACTGGAATAGCATAGGTACAGCAGCTTCTGCTAGTCACTTTCCTCTTCCAGGTATGTTTAAAAGGTGAATCAGACTGAGCTTGGGTTTGCAAGTGATTTGGACAGTTTTTGTTATGTCCTCTGCTGGGATACAGCCAAGCTGTTCCATGGCTGATGGTGACCACTGATGGCATAAACAACAGAAAATTAGACTATACAAGAATATTTCTCCAAGAAAAATAAAACCAAAACCCTAAACATTTCCCAGAGTTACTGCAGCTTTCTTGGAGATCTGGCTCAAGTAATTCTTCAGGATCTTAGTAACAGCAGTGCTCACAGGGTATCTTGTTCCAGGACCCCTTTGATCCTGAACCCCCTAGATTTTTCAGAGAACTATAGAGCTGAAAACCCATTTCAGTTCTTCATTTGGAACAGCAGTACTCAGCTGAACTCACATGAAAGTAAACTGGCAAATTAGCCATGTATTTGTATGGAGTGCTCTCACACGTGGGTTACTCAGGGAAATAACATGGCCTTGCTCAGCAGGCTCCCAGAAGCTGCCACTCTGCTATACTGTACTGAAAGTAGTTTAGATGTATTGTGGTCATGGGTCCTCCTCGTTCTCCTGTTCCCGAAAGGCAGGAGCGCTGGGGGAGAAATATTAAAAACTGATATTTTTGAAGGTGGCTTGAGACATCAAAAGTACTTCATTGCCAAGCTGCTTGGGAGCTTGCTTCCTTAAGGAAGTCAGCAGAGAGCAGTGCTATAGAAAAAATAGCAGCTCAGCATAACCATCACCAGAAATGGATGATACATATGCAGAAGAAATGCTTAGATACGTAAGTCATAAAATCCTAAAATTCAAGCTAAGATCAATAGAAATGGACAGAGTGGTAAAAAAAGAACAGTGGACAAAGGTGTAAGTGAAAACATGTATCAAGTTAGTAATTTCTGGCTCTATAATCTACCTGTCCCTGGGTTATTTTTCACGGGGTATAAATGTGCATGTTGCCTTCTAAGTTGTCAGTATAGCCTATGTAACATGTCTTTATTCCGTTGCATAAATGATGTCCCCATTATGGCTGCATTGTATCTCAGTAACAAATCACTATTTTAGCATTTCTGCTTGGATTCCACAATGAAGTTTGTCAGATACATGACTTTCTTCCTTCATTCACTTTGTCGCCAGTGAAAATTAACTTCCTTGTATGCTGCCCTTCTTATCACTTTTAGACAAACAAACTATCTCCTGGGTAGTGACTCACTGAAAGGAAATGAACGATCCTTTTTACTGTAAGCTGATATTAGTGACAGTAAATCCTCCCATGACCTTAGTTAACTGTCATTTACTAGTCAATTCACAGTTATGACAACTGTCTTAGAGCTAAAGCAAAAAGGGGCTCCAGAGACTTAATGATATATTGTCCATACTGTCCACCCACTGGAACAACTCCTAACAGTAGCAGTCTGTGCCAGAAGATCCTCTTCTGTTATATATTCTACTTTGCTTTGTAGATTGCATTTAAACCACTGATCAGTTAAAAATTATTCAGACTATACAAGAGAGGTGACTAACACAGTAACAGTCATTCTTAGTGCACTGGAGCTGCAAACCTCTTGTCAGATGGGATATGACTGAGAGGTATTAGAGACTTAAGGGGTGTTGTCAGAAGACATTAACAAGCTCATTTTTGCGTTTCTGTCGTCCTATCAAGATATCTTTGGCTCACTCTCTTTGGAAAGATCTCGTCTCTCAAAGTCTTGGGTATGAAAAATCTTAATGACTTTCATATTTCTGCAGCTACCTTTTAAGAGCAGTTAGGATTCATTGCCTAATATTTTTCAAATACCAGGACACATTTTGTGGAAAGATACTATAGAAATGCAATACGTTTGATTTCTAATGAGTAGTAATGCAGTCAAAGATTAATTACAACAGTTGTTTGGTTGGTTCCATAAATTCGCCAAACTGTGGGGTGGAGGTTAAAAACAAATTTTAAAAGGCGAGTCCATTTTTGTTTTGTCCATAGTGTGAGAAAATTGTGCATGACATTACCAAAAGGCAAAACTTCATCTCTGTTGTCCTTATATTTAAAAGAGTCAGATCCAGAGGAGACACCAGGGAGAAACAGCTTCTTCTGTTTGCTTTACTGTCTAACAGTCTATGGGTGCATCACAAGGAAGCAAGAAAGGCTTGGAGCATTTCTCTAAGGGAGGTCAATTTCCAAAACAGGATCTGCCCCATGAATCTTCTCCAAAACTATTCAGAACTTTTAAAGTGTTTTTGAAATAAAGAGGTTAAGAGGATAAGTGAAAACACAAGAAGAAGTTATTTGTACGAGTCATGTTTGTAAGACAAAATGAATGCAAGAGAACTGGTAGATATTAGTGGAAAGTAGGTAATAGGAGCTACTGCACTAGAGTAATTGTAAGTATCTAATTTGTTTGCAAAGATTAGATGTTTGATTTTTTTAGTTTAGTTTGACATTATCCCCAATATGTGCTTAATTCACAGGCCAAAAAGTCTAAGGAAAGCTTTTCAGTGTCTCAGCTCTTGGTCAAGCAGCATATGTACTTTCATTAAATCCATATTTAAAAGATATATATTTGTGCAAGCCAGACTAGTTCTTTCATTGGTTTGGGTAATAATTTTGGAGGGTAATAATTGGAGGTGTTAATTTTTAGACATTCCCCATTATCTCCAACAGTTCAAAAGCATCTGGTTTATTAAGGCTCTATATGAGAATTTACAGAATAATAATATCAATAGTGCTTCAGCATAATGCACATGTTTACTTCCGAGTTAGTGCAGAGGAGTGTGGAGTTAGTGCAGTGCAGTTAGTGTAAATCAAGCCACCTTTCATGCTTTTCCATAGCCAGCACTGGTATAGCAATTCAAACTGTGCAGATGTACCTCATTATATTGCAGTGCGTCTTAGCCTGAGATGTTAATTGTTAAATTTGATGCCTAAAAGAGTCCAGCAATGGAGAGTGGAAGCGCTTTAGTAGAGATGAAAAGGTACATTCCCATTTCTGTTCATTGTTTACTGAAAATTCAAAAATCCTTGGGATCCTGGAGAAGAAATGTAGCTGTTTAGCATAAACATATAATTGGCTTGTGTTGCTCTTGAATGTTAAATACTTTAAGAACATTTCAAAAACAGTGGTTTCTCCCCCCCTTACCTCACATAAGTCCTGCTTAGCAAGAGCTTGATCAGATCTAAGCTCTTTATCACCATCCTAAAACTCCGGGACTCAGCTGTTAATGCTAGTATTGGAGTAGATGCTAAAGGAAGCATATGGCTTTGCAAACCAGGGAGGAATTTATTTAGTAATATAATTTTATTTAGAGATTGCTCATTAATTCTTTAAATCAGCTTTTGGTTACAAGTATTTGCTTAAGTTTATGCAATATAAATTGCATACAACTACTACTCAAATTATTTCTTATGAATAATGTATTTGAACAAATATAGGCCTTTAATGTGTTTGCAGTTGATTTGTAGTCAGCTCATAATTTTTATGTCTGAGCTCGTTTTTTCAAGTTGTTTACTCGTTTAGGTTAGAAGTGGGATTTTACATGTCTCCAAGTGTTTACTATGCAATTTTCGAGCTGTATGATTTACTGCTTGAGGTACTTTTTTTCCTAACCTTGAAAATCTCTGCAAGTCCACCTGCTTAATAGCCTCCTGAAACATTTATTGTGTTTGAGTTTACTGTGGAGGTAATGGAAAGAGAAGCATAAACTGATGAAAAATATTTCTCTGCTTCTTGTGCAAATATTGAATTGATGCAATGGTTGCGCTATCTTCTAATAAACTCTTTTGCATTCCTCCTATATGAAAAGGTACGTGTCCAAATATTCATGACTAAATAGAATTATCATATGCATAGATTGGCATAATTCAGATTAAAGCAGTAGAATAAGCCCTGAGAAATATTTCAGGAGGAAATAATTTCTTTGGCAAGTCAGGTTTTCTGAGACAGAAATGTTTCTTTCAGATCAGTTTCTGAGAAAATGCTGGAAATGCTGCTGTTTCTGAACTGGGACATCCTGGTGCAGCCCTGCTGACCCTCAGTGCTTGGCCCTTTTGGGCTGGGATGAACTCAGGTACTTCTCGTTTCTTTTAACCGATCCATTTCAGACTGCAGTAGCTTAAGTTTCTGCTCACCACTCAAACTCTTGCTGGTCATCCAGTTGCTCAGACACTGCAGTCACACGTGTCCTTTGAGAGGGACAGCTCGGGGATAAGAAGCCCATGAAAATGAAACGGCTGTTTTCTGTTTCGTTGCTTTGCCCGGGCAGCAGGATTTCCAGGCAGCACAGGCCTGCAGGATAGATGGACACCAGCAGCTCTGTGGCCAAGGGGCTTCTCATCCTCCTTGTGAAGAGAGTTGCTGTCTCTGCAACCCTGTCCCAGCATGAGAGCCCTGCAGCTGTAACCAAGTGAGGCTCGCCCTGTGGAAGACTTCAGACACTTCCAGAAGGTGTTGAAGCAAACTGTGTTTGTGCCTCTCAGAGGTGGGAGTGCAAGGCAAAAGAGAACTGCGTGCTCTAGCTGGGAAATGATGCTTCATATGTTGTGCTGTTATACCTGGGGGTTGTGTGCAAATGGTGCTGGAAAGGAGGTGTTTCTGCTTTCGTGTTCTGTCCATTTCAGTTCATGAGCGCCAGTTAAAAGTGCAGCACAGCCTTTCTGGAGCAGTGCTAGCCCCGATGAGCACCTGCGCCACCCTCCCCACTAGATAGGAAATCAAAAGCTGTACAGACCTTCAAAGCTTTAACAGTCTTCTGAAAAGCTACTTAGACAAAAATGCACTCTGCCACTTTTTTCTGTGCTCTGCTTAATACTATCATGGCTGTGCTGACTTATATTCTGCTGTGATTTTTCCAGTGCAATTTTCCTTTCTAGTGGAGAGTTTAGCCAGTCCTTAACATGGCTAGCTAAAAAAAAAAAAAAAAAAAAAAAAAAAAAAAAAAAAAAAAAAAAAAAAAAAAAAAAAAAAAAAAAAAAAAAAAAAAAAAAAAAAAAAAAAAAAAAAAAAAAAAAAAAAAAAAAAAAAAAAAAAAAAAAAAAAAAAAAAGCTGTCTGAAAAGATGCTGACTATTAGTATGCCTTGTAATTAGTACATCCTGGATCTATGTTCAAGAGGCAAAATTCCAGTTAACCTCTTTGGCTGGTGAGAATTCCCTGTCACTGCAAGTGATAGGGGGAAACCAAATGGTGGGGGCTCTGCCACTCTGTTCCCTATCCACTCAGGTCTCTGAGAAAAAAACACTCATGGATCGGTTTCCACAGATCAGTGGCCATCATCCTCTGTGAGGAGACTTGGTTGCCAGGACAACTGTTGCCAAGACATACTGGTTTTCCTTGGGAACAATTTCAGTGTGTTATTTCTGTACAGCAAACCATCTCCCATGTCTATTGTTAGACCCATGTGAGAAACTGTTGGAGTTTTAGCTCCATGTGGAAATTAGGAAGCGGTAGCAAGGGAAAGCAAGTCCAGTTATCAAAAGGGAATTTGCAGTCCTACAGGGATCTGCACAGAGTTTATGGTCTGTCAGACTGTACATGCGCTCTGCAAACAGAGGCCCCAAAACCCTGCACTGGAAGCTTCTTCAAGCCATGAGATCAAAATTAATTCCAGAGCTTACAAATCTCTTTAAAAATATTTAGTTGGGAGTAGGATAAGGTCCTTGGGGATATTCTTTACTGTAAAAAATAGATGTATAAAGTCTTATGACTTAGTATGAGTGGCTGTGATCAGCTACTTCATGTGCTGGAAGCAACAGATTCCAACACCTCACCCAACCTGGCAAATGCTGATGGTTTTTTGGAATGACTGACGTGGCCTCAAAGGATCACCCTGTTTCCTTTGAAACTGCTTGTGAGTTCACCTTTCAGTTCACTTGAAAGACTGCCTTAGCTTCACTTTGTTGGTGGTATGATGTTAATGGTAAACACACAATAAAGAATGTCCCTTGTTACAGATGCTTTTAAAATTTATGATGTAAAGCTTTACCATTCCTAGTTTAGTTTCCAATTTTTTTGGCATTAAATTCTTCTAGGTAAAGTGGAAAGTGTTTTTGATTATTGTATAATGTAAATAATATTCAACAGAATGGATGTAAGCTAATTAAATGGATAAACTACCCTCCTGAAAAATACAAAGCAAAGCAATTCAACACTGTTCTTGTTGTCCACCAGAGGTCACTTACAGGCCACCTTATTATTGGCCGTGCTTTCATTTGCTTAGTTAGCATCTGTTCTTTCCCATATTAAGTATTTCTGGATCAGCTGTGGAAATGCAGATCCTAAAGACCCTACTAATGATTTTGAATCTTTTCTAGAATCATTAAGAAACAGAAAGGCAAAATTCTGCTGGAACATGAGAAAAATCATGAAAAGCTGTGGGAATTTCACTGATCCCATAACCTTGGTAGGGAATCTCAGTGACCACACCATGCTTCACAAGTTTTGCTGTGCATATTAAAAAATATTCAGTGTGAACAGACTCTACGCTGTTGTATTACTATGTCTACATGGAATTCTTATCTGGATTCTTTTCTTCTCAGTCTTAACAAAACCTTTCTCAATGTGCCCTCAAATTGAGAAGCAAACTGTGTTTACAACTTCTGAAACTTCAACTGCAAGTGAATATCAGCTGTTGCATGCTAGTAGAGGCCTTTGCTTCTTAAATTTTTGTTGTAACATGGTCAAAACCCTTGAGAAATCTCTACTTGACAGATCACTTGTCAGTGTTAAGAGCTCGTACAAATTTGGCAAAAGTTGCCATTCTGCATCCTCACTTGTGGCTGAAGTGAAAAGCTGGAAATCAGACATGGTGTTTTATGAGTCCTTAAGCATTAGGAAATGGCCTGTGTTTGAAGACATCTGAACAGAAAATAACACCATTCTGTTCACATTTTATTTACAGCAGATGAAAGAAAAGCAAAGGAAAAGAGCAAGATTTCCTGTTCCTCCAGGCTGAATGAAAGACAGAAATCCCCCATTAGTCTATAGACCCTATTGGCCCAATAATAGATAATGTGCTCTAAACATCGGCATTTATTTTTGTTTTGCTACTTTTGGATGGCAAGATTTAACCACTTCTTGCACAGAGCAGTATAATGCTGAACAATTTGGCATCCTACACACATATAAGCACCAGTATATTTTTTTTTTGATTCAGTTGAGTAAATATCAAGGTGTAGACCTTGCTTTTATCATGAAGCACAGTAATTTATCTCTGTATGTAGGTGTACTGGAGCAGACAAAAGCCTGCGATATTCTTTGTGTCTCTAGCTCCCCTGTTCTTCTAATACTGGGACAAGACTGTAGCTGTTCTCAAATGTAAAGGTGCAAATTTGCAAAAACTTTACACTGTGCTTAGTTTTCCAGTTGGAGTAAGCAATGCATTCTTTGCAGGAGCCAAACAGAAAGCTGGGTGAAAACTGGTGCTGGATAAAAACTTCTGCTGAGTGATAGATGGCCCGTACACAAATACATTACAATTGTATTAGGTAGGATCCCTTAAATCTCTGTGAATGTGAAAGCAGAAGTTTTTTGACTTTATAGTCAAACTTTTCCAAGTAAGTGAGGCAGAAGACCTGACTAGGGATGGTAAGAATAGCATTCTGATGTTATCTTCTTTCAGAATCTCGTGCTTTTAAAGCTTAGATCTCTTTTACCTCAGATGACAGGAAACTCAGTCAGCAAATTTTCAAAAGAGGAGGAGAAGCTCAGTACATGTGTTCTTAGTAGTCAGTATCCTGAGTGAGGAATCCTGTATGAATTGTCAGTTTTGAATCTCAAACAGAACTTCCTCTGAGTTAAGCAAGTTTTTGGGGGGTTTTGGTGTGGTCTGCCTCTCTCTCTTACAGTTTCTTTAAAGATAATCCTCAGCCTTTTAAACTGTGTTATTACTATGGCATTGCTCCTACTGCGTCCCGCTATATAAATTCCCTATGCTCTCACAAGCAGCTGATACTTTTATATTGATTTTAATATACAAAGTGGACACGGGACACCCAAAGATTATATCGCTAATGGGGGTTTGACTATTTCAGGATCGAAAACAAAACAGAAGGCAACTGTTCATCTGCAGACTCTTTGGCAGACTGGCAAGTGAAAAGAAACAGATAAAGAGCTTCGGCTCTGCTCCATCCTTCTTATTGTGCAGAAGTACAGATGCATGGTAGGATACACAGGCAAGGGATAAATCACTACTGATTCAGAAGAAAATGATCCTGCACAGGACAGCTTCCACTTTATATTTTTCTAAGAGCTCTAATTACACTCACTGTATGAGCACCTATTAAGAATGGTGCTCCATAATGCCTGCTCTGAGGTTTTTCTGAAACAAGGTTATTCCTAGAGTTTTGCTCTTCAGAAGTCTTTAATCCTGACTCTAATTGTCTCAATGAAAAGTTTGAAACACTTTGTAAACTCCTGGTTTCAGGATAAAAGTGCTCTGCTGGTCTGACATCAAAGTGAATCAATGAGCTAGCTGTGCATTTCTATCCACTGCTTTAGCCATATATTCCCTTGTAAGTGTCTAGAAGCTGTCACCCTGCTACGTTGTGATGAAAATAATTGGATATAGTTCCCACTGCTGTTATTCCCATATGATATTGCTGTTGGTGAAGAATACTGAAAACTGATGGCTCCAAAGGCAAGTTTGAAACTTCAAAAGCCAAGTGTTCTCCTGTGCTGAGCTGCTTGCTTCTCCAAGGAAATGTGCAGAGAGCTGCACCATGTATCAAAGACCATGCAGACATTAGACCACTCCTCCAAATGCAGAAAGAATGTACATTCAAAGATCTAAATAGTGAGGAACTCTATGCAAACTTGGAATGATGAGAACCAAATAATTTTGGAGGAAGAGAAGGCTGTATAGAAATAAGCAGATAGAAAAAGAAATTGCAAACCTAGTGGGGAAAAAAATTAATGGTTTGTGAATGCTAAGACATCTGCCCTTAATGATTTTTATTTGTCACTTAATACAGACATTAACAATAGTCCTGCAGGTTTAGAACTTCATATAAACATGCTGGCTTTGCCAGAGTTTAGTAAAATTTCTACGGTGTGATAAACTATGTTTCAGTAAGGTGGTGTCCTGACCTGGTGAGACCCTAGGGGTGGAGAAATTGCTGACAATCCTATCTGCTTCATACTTCTGCTTTTGCAGGCAAGAAGCCTTCAGGGAAGTTGAACAGTCGTACAAGAAACCAGACATTTTTGTGGGTTACAAGGTTACAAGTTGAGCCCTGGATACAATTTTTTGACAGTGTATAAATCCCACATTTGCTTCTCAGCCAAAATAGGGAAGGTCAGTGTGGAAATTTCAGCTTCTTACTTTAATAATAATAATTTAAAAAAATCTCTAATTCCAGATCTCTTTTTTAATGATGTTGGTTCTACAATGTTTTTATCGAATCGTGTCTGACAAGTAGCACTGCTCTGAACTGTTATGTTCATTTTATTTTTACAAACCCCAAATTTATTCTAGCTTCTGAACAAGAAAGATACAAGGCACCCTGATAGCCTACAACAGCTCTCTCTGATGCCACCACAACCGAGAACAATAGCCCCAGAAATGGGATCTTGACACTGCTGCACGAATGGAGTTTTAATTTTTGCAGCTGGAGATGTCTACCAGACCACCCTCTGGGTAAGGAAATTTTTTGCAAGCAACATTGCTAAAACATCTCTTCCTCAGCATTAAATTTTATGTTATTAATTTTGCAGAGCTACCTGGCACACTGTGTTCTTGTTACTGTACTTTCCATGTCCAAACAATAGTATCGTGACCAGCTGGGCAGTGCAAGCTCTGATGCAGGAAAAGCAGTCAATGAAATTAAGCCTCAAATATCCTTCCCTCTCCTCGGTTCTTAAAAAACTCATCCATTGCCTGAAGAAAGGGGGAAAAACCTTACAGTCAAAACTTTCAGTGCCCACAGTTGTGCTGATTTTTTAGTTGTTCGTTTGCACTGTAACACAGCCAATGTCTGCCCAAGGCCAGGCAAAGAGCAAAGGGCTCACTCCCACAGTGTCGTATGCAGCCCTTGTAAATAAGGGTGGTGAGGCTGAGGTAGGCAATCATCAGGATTGTGCAAGACTGAGATTAGCCAATAAGCAACCTCTTCCTAAAACAAAGCACAAAATAACAGCTTTGGTAGAAATGTTGGTGATTTATCATTTTCTTTTGACAGGATTGTCCTCATGGTAAGAATTCAGCAGGTTTCTGTTTAACTTCTTCCCTACTGCATTCTGTTGTGCTGGCTGCCAGGCAAGGCAGTGGTACAGTGAGACTTTCTCTGTGTAATGGTCAAGTAAAGGTGTTGGTAAGCAAAGATTTGTAATAAGATGCAATAAGATCTGTAATAATTTGGCTGTAAAAAGAGTTAGACTGTACTGAGGCCATGCAAGCCTTTCAGGTGCAGACATGATGGTTGGAAGAGACTTTTGTAGGCTGCCCCACCAGGGCACAGCAGGCTGAGAAAGAGGGCTGTTAGAAGGATGTAACTACCAGTTTAACAGCATTCTGTCTCTGAGTACCTTGTGTGTAAATGTAAGACAACTTCTGAGGATCAGTTTTCCTAGTCCTTTAAATAGGACCTCCAGAACTAGCTACTGCTAAATGTAAGTTTCAGGTGGTCTTTCAAAACCTAAGTCTAATCTCTGCTGAGAAATCTGCATTTTTTTTCTGTTTCTGTTCCCTAAGAGTTTTTCAATTTTTGTGAGAAATTTGGAATGTTTTGCTTTTTTATCTAAGCCATTGTTGGTGCCAATTGTCATTAGTCACTTTGGAAACTGACTGAATTGCTAGGAAACCCTGCCATCAATTAGTCAAAGTGTAAACAGGAACTTTGGCTCTCCTAGAGTAAAGAATTGGGTGGTCACCCTGGAAAACTTTGTAGGTAAATAGATCTTAGCTCCTGGCAGGCAAAGCCAACAGAGGTTTGTGTGAGGTTTAACCTCTGTAGGGAGTGGATTTATCTGAGAGATTACATTTTGTTTTCAGGTTTTCTTTCATTGTGCCATTATTTTGAGGTTTGTCTTATTACCTTCATGGGAGACATCAGCAATGTCAACTTCCCTGATATTGGATAGTTACATAACATAGAAATTCTGCAGAAGGAAATCTTTACAGAGCTGTTAAGAACTGGCTGGAGTCCATGAAGATGGATAGGAAATATAAACAAAGATTCAAGGTTTGTTATGCTAGTTAGCTAAATACCTTCATTATTTTATTTTGGTGTGTGCCACTTTCTGAGACTTTGATGGGAGCCTAATGGAGGAAGCACAAATGGGTATATAGAAATATGGTGCTTCTTAAACTCTGCTTTTTATCCTAATTATGATGTTCTCACAGTAATACACCAGTGATTATACTTCATATTGTACTTTATCAGATGAATCATGACAGGGGAAGCTGCTTTCTGTGGGAAATCTTTTCTGAAGCTTAAAATAAAGAGAAATAATTGAGGTGATTAGCAGAATTCATGCTGGATTTTATATTTCTCTCCTTACCCAAATCTGTCAAGCAAATGGTGCTTCCCTAAGTTTCTTTTTCATTTTGACTGGTAGAACTGGGAGAAAATGAAGCCATTTGACTTTAATATGTGGCTCATTTACTGTAAAAGTTCCTCAACTCGTATTTGTCACAGTTTCATTTTGGTGGTTTTTTTTCAGATAAAATGGAATACGTGGGGTGTGATTGTCTCAAACACTCATATTGGAAACAAGGATGATTACTGTGGATCAGCTTGTCAGAACATCATGCAGAGCCTTCCCTTATGGTTACAGTCTTACTGTTCTGCTCAGAGAGGGCAGCAAAGTATTGCAGATCTGGGATCCAAAAGGACTTCAGCTCTGAGGTATAATACTGAGGAGAAAGTATCTTACTAATATACAAGGTCTGAAAAGAGAAATAGGGGAGGCAATCAGGTTGTTGCCACTTTGTCCTTTAAGCTCTGGGTGTTTGCTAGCAGTGGAGATGCTGTCAAGAGAAGCACCTTAATCACTTTGAGTTTAGACAAAAGCAACCCTGATAGCCCTGAAGAGTCCAAGCAGAAATACTGGAGAGATGAGGATTCAACCCAAAATGAAACACTGTATAACTTATTTGGTGTGAAGATAAATGCTTTAAATTTAGACATACAATGAACAAAACATTAGAATTAATTTACAACATGGCAACATTGATGACTGTTGCTGTATTAGGTATTTTCATTACACCTTGAGATCTTCAGATTCTTAGAAGCTTGGTTCTTTCTTTTCAGGTTTCTATACATACTGTTGCCTAAATGGCTGTGGGAAAAAAAAAGACTCCAAGCCAAGTTAGGTAGGAGATAAGATAAGGATACAAAAGGTTTTAATGAGCCCCCAGGCTTTCTGGAATACCCCCAGCGCATGCAAAATTGAGATGGTCACAGTTTTTATAATGATTTTCACCCAATCCCATCCAGCTACCACCCAGGTTCTGCCCCTGCCACACCTCTTGGAAATTGGGTCTGGGGGCGTTTTGGGACCCCCTCTTCTTCATCTTCATCGTCCTCTGAGCACGTAATGTCCTTGGAGGCCTTCCAGAATTCTAGGCCTGGAGATTGTTGAGTCTATGGCTGTATCTTCTTCCGTAGGGTTAGGATGTTCTTCTACAGTTCTACCTTGAAAAAGAGACTAAACAGGCTATGGAATTTAGGGAATTGATATGGGAATGGGTAACAGGGGTTTGAGCTGATGTGTTAAAGGGTATAGGGATAATATGCTGCTACTCTAAAATCTACATTTACTACATAACTACTTCTAAGATCTACAAAAATAAAAAAATCAAAACATCATACAGATACAATCAGAGGCTACAAGAAATGATTCAGACACTGTCCCTTGTTTGGTCTTTTGCCTGAAGACAGGAGTGTATTTTCTGGGCAGCCCTTTAAAATTATTAAAATGATGAAATTAATGAAATTTCTTTGCTTGATTTGTTGCAGATCTGTGGAATTAGCAATGATTCTTTTTCAGCCTTTTAATGCCTTTGGCTTTTGCTGCTGATGGTAGCAAGTTCAGCCTGAAGAGAAAATTTATTCCTGGGCAGAAATTCAGTGCAGTGCTCCTGCAGTCAATGGCTCACCAGGCAGAGATGGTCCTAAAGGTGCAAAGAGAGAACCAGGTATAGAGCTATGACCATTTAGCAAAACTGTATTTTTGACACTCCTTATCATCCCTTTAGTCTTGTTTCATGCCTCATTCAATTTTTCATTTTGTCTTTTTACTTCTCTCCTTTTTTTCTGCCCCATTAACCTTTTTTAGGCTCTGCACAATTTCAGGAAGCTGAAAGTGCTTCCTGCATTTATAATGCTACTCTAGATACTTGGCTTTTAATAAAAAAATAAATAATATTAAAAAAAAACCTATACATTTTCACAGCAGCCCATAAAATAGAGAAGTAATGAGGTTTTAATCTGATTGTACCATTTGTACTCTGAATCACTTCCTGTTATACCCTACTAAATTATTACTGCTTTTTCTTTCCAGGGGCCAGCTCTCAAAATCAGAAATCATGCTTGTTGGTTACTAATCTGATGGTCATAACTTGATTGCTTCATACTCTCTCTCTATGCCTCAACAACAGAGGCAACCTTTCTCATGCACTGCTGCAAACAGCAAATAGATCTCTGCAAGTGCTTTCTGTCACGTGGCAGGACCAAGTCACACGCTTTCCCAAGTTACCAAATCAGTTTCTTCCCAAACTCCTAGTAAGTACACATGGAACTGTATATTTTCTTATCATATTCTTTCTGCATTATCATATGTATACTGCTCATCTTGGAATGCTTAGACACTTGCTTTTCAACCTCCAAGAAAACTCTCATCATTATGAATATTACTTGTTTATGAAATATAGCCTAAAATTTCTGTGGCGAGTGTTGATATTCTATATAGGTATTTCCTGTTCCATGTACCCCTCAGTGTGCCCTCTGCAATTCCATGGTTGAAATAAGTAAATCCAGCACTGCCTTTCAACAAACTGCTTGAGAGAGGTGTCCTTAATCATAAGACTTAACTAATTTTCCAGATCATATACTGTGATGTGTGATTGGATTACAGCTGAAGTATCTTGGCTTTCTGGTTTGAGAGCATGTGTACCTCTGCAATAACATGAGACAGCATTTACTTCATTGGATTTTCAGTGCCATAAGTAGGAGTACTAAAGGCTTTTTCATCAAAGTAATGCATTCCCTAGTAAATGAAGCTTTCCACGGGAGTAATTCAGTGTACTGGAGATGCTTTATTTTCCTGGTGGTGGGTGGGGGATGGGGAAAGGAGTCAGTGTTTGGTGCTTTCTCTAAGCTTTAAGAAAACATAGGGGGAGAAAAACTTGGAAAACATTTAAACAATTTTATTTTAAATCAAAATTTAGGAGAAGAATTTAGAGGCGTGGAGAGTTTCCCTGGAAAAGTGGGACCTCCAGGAATAAAAGGAGCTTTAGGACCACAAAGAAAGAAAGGAGAAAAAGGAGAATATGGAAGTAAGAAATAAATTTCTCGTGTTTCTATAATCTGGTTTTCAACCTCCTAGTGTATTTTCAAAAAAAAAAAAAAATTGTGTTGGTGTCTGGTATTCCTATAACATCATTTGAGGAAAGGTGTGATTTCCAGAAGTGTGAGGAGCAGAAAAATAAACCATCTGTTACACAGGAGATGAGTTACTCAACATAACTGGGGGAACAAAGTGCCTGGAATGAGTCCCTAGCTTGTTGCTGCCTGTGAGTGGAATACCAAAACCTCTATCTCATGTTATAAACAACATTTTTTCTTCTCTCATTCTTTGCCTGTTTGTGTGTTTCTTCCTGTGACTTTAATTCACTTAAAAATGTTTGCATGTACATTTTGCCCTTGGGAACCGGGCTTTTCCCCCTGAATAGATGTCTTTGGCAGCCCTGAGAATTCAAAGCCCATCCAAGTGTTCACTTCAGTCAGGGATAAAGTTCTCCCAGTTGGACAAATTCCCATGAACAAATCTGCAGTGTGGCCTGTGATTTCTGCTCTGGCAATGACATAGTGCTCTCACATGGCATCAGATTACAGGGGAGCAGAGCATCTTGGAAACAGGTGTTGTGCAGTCATATTAATATAATTACTAAATAACAGCCTTAACTCCCAGTTACTTGTAGAGACAAGTAACCACTTTGGAAACAAAAGTACAGGTTCTGAAGGCTGAATTAAATAGATACTAAAAAGGTAAAGCCCAATCATTGATACGTTTACTTTTTGGCCTGGTAAAATGATGGACATGCTTGTGCTGGAGAAGGAATGGAAAAGAAGATATTGAAACAAATTTTATCTCCTGCTGCTCATGGGTGATGGTCATTAATTAAATTACATCTCACTGAATACATCCTTCCTGAACTGACCTGACAAACTTTAAGGATTATTTTGCCAACTTACAGGGCATGGAATATTACATGGCGTGGAGGATCAGCCACTGTTCTCCGTGTGCTTGTGCTTTAAGCGTTGCATTGATATTCCCAGGTGTCTATTTTGTTAGATTTCTATTGGATTCTGCCTACTACTTCAATTGCTTCTGTTTAGAGCTGGTATCAGCTACTTCTGAAATATAGTTATGAAATACATCAATAACTAGAGCGCGATCCATTTTTGGTATAATACAATAAAATGTATTCACTTTTGTTTCTAGCTTTGATTTTAAAGAACATCAAGAGTATTGCTAAAAACCATACTTGTCTCAACTGGAAATCGCTTTGTACAAAAGCTGTAAGTGCACTTGCCTCTCCCAGGAATGAGGCTAAAAACACAGATGTACAAGGCTTTGTAACACCTTGAAAACAGGCTTGTATGGAGATGTCTGATGAACAGACTGAAGGTTCATGAATCAGGTTCATGAATCTGAATGGAAGGACTGTAACGTACAGGAGCCGGAATGACAGAGAAGTAATCTACAAAATGAAGAATACAAGACTTTGGAAAAATGGATTGACATTAATTATTCAAATTCACATGCATTAATTACTTGTGAATTCTTGAGCTGATAAATCTAAGAAAACCCAACTTTTTTTTCTCACTTATGTGGTTGATATAGAAGTTTGTTCCCATAAAGGTGGCCTGGAATAACCAGAACAAGAGTGTATTTATAATTGCTGTCTCTTTGATGTTCAGTTTTGAATCTCCTAATAAAGTACAGATTTCATTTTTCCAGTCAATATGAAATAAATTGTGTTTATCATGGTGGTATAAGGTTAATAAATTATGGCATGCTCAGGGGGCTAGTTATTATATCTGTCTGAGTTTCTCATAAATGCAGCATGAAGAAGGCATTTTTTTAGTTATCTTGAAACTAGTGAAAAATTTGTCTGTATTCCATCTTTGAGCTGAGCTCTAAACTTGGAGAAATTACTCTCCACATGTTGCTTCTGATATATTATTTTATGATGTAAATAATGGACAGTGCATACAGTCCTATATTCAGTATTTAGTGATGTCTTTGCTCCTAGTGCACTTTTACTCTAGTTCTAAAATTGACTAATAATGATCACTTAGAGCCTAGAGTAGTATTTGTCATCTGGGTACAGAAGTCCACGGCACACAAGTGACTACTGACGTAGAAATAATTTCTTTTTTGAAGTTTCAGCTATTTTTGTGCTGTGCTTTCAATGTGATGGGAAAATAAAATGTGCTGTAACTACAAGGAGGAATAAAACAATGAACTGGCCAGCCAGGCTGCTCTGTGCAGTAGAACAAACAGAGAAGAATAAGGTGATGATTTTTTTGGCAATCTATAGGCATCAAATGAAGTTCAGGAGATATAAATCAAGATTTAAATGCAGGAGAAAGCAGAAAATTTTTGTCTTAAGTTAAACACAAAAGCCTGCTTGTGTAATGTACTCCAAGTGGAATTTAGCTCGTGCAGAAAAAAGAGCAAAAGGCCTTACTTACATGAATAGGTCCTTAATGTGAGAGAAGTGATACCACAGGCTTTTAAGGTTTTCTTGAAGGGAGCTTCTTTCACCTCAAGTGAACTACAGAAAGGCAATTGCAAACTGTATTAACAAGGAATATGTGAATACCATGACAACAAAGCCCAATACTAAAAGTTAATACTTAAAATTAAGAAAAATGTTTACAGGGAGGTTTGAAGATTTTGTCCATGGAGGAATAGATTTTCAATTCCTCGTCCACTTACATTAACACATATAAGCTTAGTGCCTCTACAGAGGGAAGGCCTGTGTCTACACTGGCAACTTATGTGGACCCACAGGAACATAGG
The DNA here is from genome assembly GCF_003031625.1 of Empidonax traillii. Taxonomy (NCBI): domain Eukaryota; kingdom Metazoa; phylum Chordata; class Aves; order Passeriformes; family Tyrannidae; genus Empidonax; species Empidonax traillii. Next base: position 13,670 of record NW_020955629.1, on the reverse strand, counting down.
AACGTGTCTGTACACAGGAGCATTTGATGCCCAGCTCATCTGTTTTATAGGTGTTGTTTTCAATGCCTAATTCACTGTCTACCTTTGTAAGTACTGACATTTCTTTTCTTTGCACTAGGTTAAACGGGTACAGCAAAAAAGCAATTACTGAAATCGGTGAAGGATATGAATTTTCTGAAGTATGATTTATCTGCTGATCTGCATCATGTTCTCATTGTCATTACTGGCAGCACATCTTTGCAGTTCTCCAGGGAACTGAATTCCTTTTCTGCATTAATGGGTGTCCTACAGCTATGAAAACCAGAACTTTTTAAATTTTGCCTGGAAGTTTTTAATCAATATTTATTATATGAAAATACAAGATATGGTGCAACATTTAAAAGACAGATTTGGGTTAATTTAGGACAAGAAAGAGATATTCTAGAGAGTAGGTATAGTCCTGTTGTTCTTTCAGGTTTAGGGAGCAGTGGTAATTCAGTCTCCAGTGCATTTATTTGTAATGATTATGTAAGTTTACTTTGAGACTGTATCCAAAAACCACTGTGAAACGTTTCTGACCATTTCATTTGGAGGTGGCCTAAGAGCAATTTTGTCCCCAGTGTGCAGCCATTAGGTTACAACGACTAAAATACGGATTCAAAAAAAGATCTGGAGCAGTGTTTTGCAGATGTGAATGGCTGTTTTCTTCCAACTGTATTTTTTTAGAAATATTATTCCTAATTCCTATATCAGTGTCTGTCTCAGGAGTTTAGATCTGAAATGTTGTTTAGAATAATTTTTACATTATTTTGCGCAACAAATCTCCAATATGCTTGAGAGAAATTTAAGAAACTTTTAGTAACCTTATGTTTATATTGTTTATATTCAGAGGGCACTATGCTTCATTCAAACCTCAAAACTGCTTGCAGGTAAGTGCAAAAATATTCTTATTCTAAAAATACTGGAAATTCGCAAAAGCAGAATGAGAGAACATTCCTATTGCATACTCACTTTTATATGGTCTAAAGTTATGACAACTAATTTTTTACCAGGCTGTGCACACAAAGGGTTTGTTTGACCCCAGCAAGGATGGTATATATAGCAAATCTGAGCTGCATTTCTTGAATCTTCTTGAAGTAAACACCAAGTCCTTAAGCCTTTAGCCTTCAATCTGGTTTCACTTCTCCTTTTTCCCATATCCCCTGTCTTGTAGGTTTATCCTGATGTAAACCATCTCAAGGGGAAGGGTTCCCCAGCTGTTACATCTCCTGTGCAGAAATAAAGCTGCTTCCCTTCCTTTCTAGAAAACCAGACTTTGCTCTGTATTACACTGGTGAAAATCTATCTCTGGCAGAGTTACTCTAGACATGCAGCATTGCAAGTGAAATTATAACTCTGTTAATCCAGGCTTTTGCAGTAAACTGTCCTGTGCTGAAACAGCGTTTGGAGGAGTAGAATAGCAGTGCTGAAATCTGAGAGCCTTGAAGGCAGTAGCATGGGAGCAGAATGAACTTCTCAGGCTGGACAGAAGTCCACAGGGCAGGAACCAGACCTGGAAATAGAAAACGAGCCTTTATTAAGTCATATTACTTGAAACTTTTAAACTTAGCAAGGTACTACTAGATGTGCCCTAAATTCTGACCTTTCTCACTGCATATGTTAAGGATACCTTTTCTTTCTTCAGGGACACCTTTCTTCTTTATGTGCTAGAAAGAAGGAGTTTGAAGTTGTGTTCTATTATCTTCCAAGGGGCTTAAATCAGCATCCCTGATGACCACTTAATTTTACATTAATTTGAACTAATCTGTGTTTGCTGTTATACCCCTGATTAAAACCATCTCATTTGGTGCTAATATGACCTCCGCAGAGCTTCTGAGTAATTCAGGATGAAAGCAGCATTTGTTAATCATCTGCTGGGCTTATCTTGCTAAAACACAATTTCAGGTTAAGTACAGGCTTAGGAAGAGCTATCCTGTCACATGTGAAAAAACACAATCTTTGAAAAGCTCTTTTCCTTCTCTTAATTTTTCAAGTGGCAATTTTCAGTGGAAAGTACAAGGTGCAAACAGGAAGCTATTCAGCCAGTAGCAACTTGTACTTACTGCTTCATTTTCTTCTTTTAACACATAAATGTGGGGAAGGGGTGGTTAACTTATGCTCAGAGCAGAGGAAAAGCATGTTCTTTGCTCTGGCTTGTTTCCTGTTGTAAAGGCATCAAACTCTGGTGTGAAACATGCAGAGAAGTGTTGTGCAGGGGTCTGTGTCTTTAGCATCACCAAATGACCCTACTCCTAGGCTTAGCACCTGGAGACATAAGGAATGACAAATAATTCCTGGATTGTAGTTTGGCCAATAATGTTTAGGAGAATAAATAATTTCAGGAGAGCCTGGAAACCTAGGTACAGTCTCATACCTCTTCTAAGCTCTCTGCCAAACCTCTCAGCACTAGCAGCATACCTGGATACTCTGTTGTCTCTAGAGCGAGTGAATTTATCCTGAGGTACCTGCAACTAACATCTCTTTTTATGCCCTGTGACCCCGGTGAAGTTTCAGACATCAGCAGCTTGAGCTGTTTACATCAGTGCTTCAGGCTAGACATTTGTGAGAGCTTTTTCCTGGCTTTCTGTGTGCTCTGGCTTGTTTATGTCTTTAAGTAGTGGCACAGGTTGTCCTTCAGAACCAAGCTTGTGTGTTAATCCTTGAAGAAGCTTCTGGCAGCTTTGCAGTGGGAGGAAGACTCTACAGTGTCTAACTGTTGGCATCCTCTTTCTGGGGTGTTTAAATTCAGATAAAATTTCAAGCACCTGGACTAAGTATACAGAATGTGAGAGCAAGAATCAACCCATCTTTAGGTGTCTGATTTCAGAGAGCCTGAGTGTGCTGTGCTGGGCTTCATGGAAATGGGCCTGCAGTAGCTCAGTGGTGCAGCAGACTGATTATCACTGTTTCATTGCACCCCTGTCAGGCTTTCTGTGCTCACTTAGGAAAGTTCTGGACAGAATCTCCTCCCATCTGCACTGCTGGGCTCCAACTCTTGGCCACCTCTACCTTCTGCTTCAGATATGGTCTTAAGAAGGCTCTTTCTGTGCAATTTTCTGTCTTGCCTCAAGACTTACTAGGTTTATAATTCAAACTTTTGTTTTGATACAAGAGAAGCTAAGCTATTACAAGCTGCTTTAGCTGAGATGGACACAGCATTTCACCAGATTTACATAGAAATCCTGAAATCTCTTAAGCAACATCACAGTGTGTACATTGGTTACTCTCCTGATTATCTCCCACCTTGCACTTTATGGATCCAATGACACCTTTGTAAGGGTGTCCCCCTCAGAAGTGGTGTGATCAATATACCTTGCCTACAGATCACAACCTTTTAACTCCTCTGTCACCTTATACCCTCTCCAGCCTGCCTAAGCAACAGTATGTGTTCACAGAAGCAAGGCAAAGGCGGGAGGAAGTGATGCATTTTTTAAACACTTTAACCTGTTTAACTTTTTATTCCAGAGACCTGCAGCTAAACTGAAAATTGGGAGATACTTTGTAAGTCTGCTAAGCAGATCTTTTATTTGTGCAACGAAAGCTAGTAAAGTAAATATTATCTTGGCACCTCAGATTGTTCTCTATGTGCTGTCATTTTCTAGTTCCTGGTATTTAACTTAAAGCTGAAATTGCCAACATCTGGAGAATCTCAGCTTCCATCTCCATGACTGAAGTGCATTTCTAGTTTCGTGACTAATGACGAAAAAAGGTTAAAAGCATTTAAATGGAATAGCTCTACAAGCAAAGTAAAAATGTTAATTTCTTTTTAATTTCATGCTTTAAAGTCTATTTTAAAGCAGAAACTGTATTTTTAATAAATGGGGATTAAGTGTCAGCAACAGTATGGCAGGACACTGTACGGCAAGAAAAGCTGCCAGCTCATCACACAATAGCAGTTGTAAAAGCTATTTATGAAATATTTCACATGTTGTCTACAGTGCTTAAGTGTATTATATATCACTTCACTGAAAATTGTATATTCCACACTGTCTCGAGTTACTGGGAGCTCTCCAGAGGTTGTAAATACTGCAGTCCTGCAGTTTGTCTTTGTCAAATACTCTCTGAATAGTTCTGAATTTGGTCTTTATTCTGGCAAATTGTTTGAGTTGTTGAAAAGTATAATAGTTTACATCACTTATCTCTGTTACAGTGGCACAATGTGTTCCCCTGGAAAGTTAAAAGAACATAAAAGATGGGAGTTATTAGACAGTTGAGCTCCATTTAAGTGAAAAAATAGAGAAATGCAATGTACCATTGGCATGGTAACACGGTACCAAAATATTCAGGAGCACAGTTGCTCTCCAGGTTTTGAATGTTAAATTTTATAAGTTAATACTTAAAACCCACTTCAGCTTTAGAGGATTGTCCATGGGAACAATGGAAATGGCCTGACCTTGTGAAAGAGGCACTCGGTGTACCCAGCAGGCTGAGCTCTGCACAGAGGTTTGAACACACGTCTGAAAAGACACAGAACAAAACTATGCAACACTTATTTTTGAGCTTAAATCCCTGAGGTGGTCTGGTAAGGCAGACAAGGAATGAGACTACTTGAAAAATAAACATATTAGAAGTGTTCTTATGTAGACTCCCACTCCTGAGAAACAAGCATATTCCTGTGTGCCAGCTGCAGATGTTTGCATGTGTCTCTGTTGCAGTCCATTCCCTCACAAACTAGAGGTTCTAAGATATTGCAGCCTGCTTTTATAGAGGGAATGCTACAACCTCTCATGAATGTGAACAATAATATTCATAGAATGGGCAAGGATATGACTCGTGATAGACATAAGAAGACATGTTTCAGGACATGGGAGAACGGCAGGAAGAGGAAAATATTATTAGCAGGACAACAGCTGCTCCAGTGATTTAGCAAACTTATCTCATTGATATTGGTTGAGACCTTTAAGTAGACTTCACTGTACTTGTGATGTGTATGAGCTACACCAGTGTCAAAAGACTTGTTTTAATTCAGCACTTTTTTGGACGCTCGAGTCTCTGACAGAATGAATGAAAAAAATATTCAACAGGAATGGTGCCCATAGTTGTGCCACTGTTTGTATTTCCAGAACAGTATGGACAGGCCAGCAATCTACTACATCTTTCACAGTCACTGCTGTGGAAATAAGAGTGGAATGAGGCAATGGCCGTGCAGTTGCATGGTAAACACATACATTGGGATCTGAGACAAAATGAACTGAAGATGCTGCTTGTGCTTTTGCATTTCAGATGGAAAAAGTGTGGGGAAGCATATAAACCATTGTACAGATGTGCATGTATTTGTCATGCTTAGCAGAATGGATATGAAATTTCCAGGCCAGGCTGTAGTTCACATTGCCTCACTAAGAATAGGAGAAATGCTCTTTAACCAGGCAGTGAGCTGCTTGAGCACACAGGGGCTGGATTGCTGCATGCCAATCACTTAGAATCATTCCTCAAATCAGAGCAGTGATTGCTAAAACAAATTTATAAATAAACATAATTAATAGATTTCAATAGGTAGCTGAAATTATTATTAACAATTTTGTGGAGTTTCTTTTGTCTTATTAAGAAAAATAGTGTTAAATCTTCAAAACTACATATAAAGCTGCTATAAAGGCTGTAAGGGGTGACCCCCGTGGAATAACAAAATGATATTTTATTAGTTTAGTAGTTGACATTTATGGTTATTATATTTCTCAGTTATTAAATATTCTCTTAGATTTGTCATTCAAGTTAAGTCTGCTGTATTTTCTCAACCTACTAAACAGTTTCAGTTTGAATCATTTTGGCCTCAAGCAATATTCAAGATGTCCCCATCCCTCCAGAGAGAATCTGAGGTTGTAGGACTTTGTTCTTTCCCATTTGCTTTATTTCTGTTTCTCTGTCTTCATCTGTTCCTTGTTGTCTGTCTACTAGATGAATTTCTAGGGGTTTTAAATAGAGCTTTTCTCATTTTCCCTTATAGGAATCTTCCAAGAACATTTCTGCACTGAAGTCTCTGCAATATCTGTGCTTTGTATAGTTTCAAGTCAGCTCAGGTGTGTCAGTAAAAGGTAAGGAGATCAACTTCTTTCTTGGGCAATACTGTCTGTGGCCTCTCCCTGGCATCTCAGCACTCCAGCCATCTCCTCAGTAATGCTCAGCATGGCTAGTTTGGAGCTGCCAGGGGTTTACAGGCAGAAGTTTTTGTTCTGTGACACTGTTGCCGAGAGGCAGAGCACAGTGCAGCACCTCAGCCTGGCAAGGGCTGGGGCCCTAAAGCACCACTTGCTGCTGCTGCTGCTGCTGCTGTCTGATCCCCCAGCCCTGGGAACAGAGATCTGCTGCTTTGGAGGTGGAGCACAGAACCACCACATGGAATTGCAGCAGCTGGATGGATGAAGGGCTGAGCTTCACCAGCTCCTTAGGTGTTCAGGATCTCTGCTTTTCATGGAAACTGAAATGATGAAGTGCCTTACTAGCTGTCTGCTACCAAAGATCTATAAAGTGTTCCTCTATGCTTTTGCACTGATTAGAAACTAAAAATGGGCGATTACAAAAGAAGCAGATTCAGTATATTAAGGTCTATGGGCTTCAAACAACACAGGCAGCTAAATTATATATGATTTTGTATTCAGTCTCCTGAAAAATTCTGAGCAAAAAAGAATTCTATAATACCTCTTAATTTTCAGCTCATAACAGCAGTAACAACCATGATAGGTGCTGTTTCCTGGAACTTCATGACCCGCTGGTGTCCTTTCAGTAAGGTGCAAAGCAGCTTTATTGCACTTTGACCATCAGATCTTAACAGCAGCTTGATGAGTTTACTATTTTCATTTGTAAATCTGTGTTTTCTGCCATGTGTTTTCAATAACAAGTTTCTCCCAAGGACTTTGAATTTCAGTGGCAAATAAAATATTGACAATGTTTTTGGATATATATGTTCTAACACTTATCAGTGAGACATTATACAGGCCATTTGCTGGCAATAACAACATAATAAGAGCTTGGCAGGATGTATTTTTTTCTATCTGGAGGCTAGATTATTTTAAATTGATAACAGGGGCCAGATGGCTATTTATAAGGACAAGATATGAATTGCAAGCATATGTTTCCAAGGCAATGTTGGCCAGTGGCTGTTCAAGCATAAATTGCTTCCTATTACCACTTTTGATAGGAGGGATGTGGTCCAGTTCACCTCTGTGGGAACACAGTGTGGCAGGACACTTCCATCATTGCTCTTTTCTCTGTTCCCAGTAAAAAAAAGGCAAAATTTACTCCATCATGACACCCCTAATTGATATTGCAGTGAGTAATTTTATTGTGTTGTTGAATAAAGATTAGGGTTCTTCCATACTGTTATGTAGTATTCCCATAGAGAGCTACTTACACGGTGTAGAACATGCAAGGAGGAATTATAGGGTTGATAATATGACCTAAAGGATAAAAGAGTGAATTGATGCTTTGGAAACAAAAATATGATTCCTCAAGTATCATAGGAGCACCATCTCTCTAAACTTTACCTGTGAAACAGTTAAGAAACAGACCTGAAAAATCATTATTAGGTTGTGAAGTTAGAATGAGATTATTTGTGATTTTCTTTTTGCTTATGAAAGGACGAAACAGAAGCTGATTACAGTATGGCTAAATTTTTACTAAACCTGGATAAAGAATATGGGAAGGGAGAAGGGGAGAGTATTTGTCCTGTCTGAAGGAAGAAGCCTGTGTCTAAAAATCTGCCATCTTATTGTCAAAGCAAAAGCTACTTGATGCCTTTGCTGATGTGCTCTGGTTGATTTTCTCTCTTTCTTTTTTCAAGGCTTAGAAATAGTGGTTCAGCCAAAATGACTTTTCTAGCAGCTTGCCTACCATCTTCATATGACTTGAGAGGCTGCATTGCTGATGTCCTGTACTTTGCTTACTCTGCATATGTAGTTTAAATAAATTCTTTAATCATATGATAAAGAAGGAATCTGATATAATCTAAAAGCAAAGGGCAAGTAGTTCTTCTGTTAACATAGGTATAAGTTAGGTGTAAGTTTTTTGGCTGGAGATAACCAATGGTTTTTTTTTTTTAACAAAAGCTCTGAAAACCTGGTCATCTCTTTTGCTGGTAGCATAGTTTCAATTGCTTTTCCTGGAATGGAAAATAGATTGAAAGGGGTATGTGTTTTGCTTGAGGCCTTTTTTTTTTTTTTTTTTTTTTTTTTTTTTTTTTTTTTTTTTTTTTTTTTTTTTTTTTTTTTTTTTTTTTTTTTTTTTTTTTTTTGTCTTAAGCTTATGCTTTCTGTACTTTGCAAGATCAATGCTATGAGAGGGCTATTCAGTACAGTCTAGTGGAGCCATCTCTTTAAAATCCACTGTTCCAAGCTCTGTCCCCTATCTCCACTATCCTCTTTTTGGAAACCTCATGATCTATATTCAGCATTCCTTATTTTCCTCCATCTACATTTAAACTTAGAAATCTCTGCCCTGGGATCCATTGCCCAAAATAAGTGTGCTATTAAGCTGACAGCATGTCACTGATGCCATGTTTTTTTGTAAATATAAATATGCCTCATCAGCAATCACATTCTTCCTGTAAGATTCTCATCCTCAGATTAAAGTGGCATAAGTCTAGGGTACATACAGCACTAATACAAATTTTAAGACCTACCCACAGCAGAATTTCTAATCTTTCAGTATTAGCAGTGAAGTAAGGTACCATATTCTCTACATTTTTTTTTATCCTATTCCTGCATCAGTGCACTGTAAATTAGCATACAAATTATTTTATCAGTGTTTCTTATTTTCCAAAGGTGGGGGACTGTTTGCCTTCCCATATTGTCTCAGTAAAGTTTAACTGCAGGTGGAGAGGAGGTAGGACTTCAGCCATTGGATTGTTTCATGATTTAAGAGGTGATATATGTTTAGTGCTCTATATTTCTCATGAGGTCTTAAGCTGATGCCAATGAGAATTCTTAAAAACTATAGGCACTTAACTCTGTATGATTTAAAGCTCTGTAGCAGCACAGCAAATAGACTGTAGTGGAAATACTAGACAAATATTAAAAACAACTGTTGTTTTGAACAAGGTAAACGTGGAGAATTGACCACACCTGATTGCCACACAGATGTTGTGCCAAGGACAAGCTCAGAGAGCCAGTATCAGGAACGTGCAGCAGAGTGACACATTTAAGATTAATGTCTCACAAATTGCTAAATTAAACTAGCAAGGCTGTACAGTACTGTGCTTTATGTGAGTGTGGCATTTATGCTGATTAGGATATGATAAGTTATCATAATCAGTTAGTAATCAGCTCACTTCAAAACAGTGTGACCAAAATGAAGAGTTTACGTTACATTCTGAAAACAATAGGTGAGAAGGCTGTAAAATATTAGTTCTGGTTTTTAACCCCCCTTGGCAGTTAGTTTTTGAAGGTAGCATGCACAGCTGTTATATAAAGCAGTCTTTCTGGGTAAGTGCCATCTTTGAAAATCAGATTCCTTTTTTCTCCAAGTTCTCTTTTGCTGATGGTTAAGGGGGCCATTGCAGGGTTTGGGTTTCATTCACTGGGATTAACAACACGGCATATTTAAAATTCTTATAGTTCTTCTTAATGATAGAAAGAGGTACGCAGTACCTGGGGACCCCTGAAACCAATAAAGTTCCCTGACAGGGTTTTGTGGGTGTTTCACAGCTAAAGACCTTCAGCCATTACCACACAGGTTTACCTGCAAATTTCATAATACCTTGTAGCTATTCCACAGGGGTGCTAGGTTGCAGAAAAAAATATTTGCTTTCTTTCTTCCTTATTTTAGTATATTTGTTTTCCCTCATTCTCTACCACATAACAAAGGAAAGTAAATCTAATGGCTAAGTAATCTCTCACAGTGGATTATGTTTTAGATTTCTTATCAGCATCCATTGTGTAAGTATAGTCTGACTCATGGGAGAACTACTGTTATATATGTTTCTTTGGAAGTTTGGGTAAAAGATAATAATTTATGAGGTTTTCCTACATTATAAGCCATGTTTTGCTCATACCAGACTTTCCTGAATGGACAGAGATAATGGCTGGTAGGGCTTTACTGATGTCTTTGTTTAATATTTTCAGTTCTTTATTTAATTTTTTTATAACTATAAACCGTGTTAGGTGGAAGAAACAGCACAAATGTGCAGAGATTTATATCATGTTCATGTATTAAAGTTGCATGTATCTACATGGGAAGGATAATATGGGGGCAGCGATAGAGCCAAAAAATTAACCCTTACAACTGTTGCAGAGCTGCCTAGAAACTGGATCTGTATGAGATAGTGTTCTTGCAAGTTAGATTCCCAAAAACTTGGGTACCTAGTAATTTAAAATATTACTTCTCAAAATCTGGATCCATTAAGTTTCATCTTATCCTGCAACTACAGAAATATCATAGGTACCCCAGAGGTCTGCCACCCTTCAGAAACAGAATTACCTGTGCCTCAATGCTGCTCAATTGCCTGGTGTCCGTGATATTCCCAAACTGCAATGGGATTCAGAAAAAAAAAAAAAAAAAAATTTTATCTGTTGGATACTGTCTAATCCATGTCTTATACACTCAAAACCAGTTCTTTTCACCTACCTCTTCTGGACTACAGAGGGAAACAGTTTCCACTGATGGGGTGAGAGGTTTTGCAAAATGACTAACCTGCATTCAAAGCTTTGCTGCGTATTAGGTAGAGGAAGGACTTGAAGATACATTCTTTATAACATGCATTTGTGAGTATTAATTGATAATTTGTTGAAAAGGACACTGAGTTTGTCCTCAGTTTGCTATTTGTGGGGTTTCTTTTTGAAGGGAGGACAGACCATGCTGAGTAATGCACTTTTAACTCCAAGGTGAGGTTTACAATTGTGAATGGAAGTGGATTTAAGTAACAGCGCTACTTCTAAAGGGGATCCCTCACATATCTCCTCCTTTGGAATTTTCTCTTAGCTGGGTCAGCTAGTTGATATTAAACATCTTTTTAATTGCTGAACACAGAGCCTAAAGGTGTTAGCTTGCAGCTGTCAGTTCTGCTGGGTAGAAAAACACTACAGTTAGGGATCATGATGAAACTTTAACAGTTCTTGTAAAATACAAATAATAATAATAGAAAACATCCTCTCCTTAACAGACCACCGTATAAACTGACAAAACAGAGAAAAGCTGTAAAACAGAGGTATTTTTATCTTACAGGTGAGGGACTGATATGTTGGCTTGCTGAGGTTTATGAAACAAACCTCTTCTAGGATCAAACATCCTACAATAGAAGACATCAGAAACAGAAGGAAGTTACTTAAAAGATCACAATATTTATTCCTGGGAAACCAGAGGAATGAAAACCCTGGTTTCTTTTTTCTTGAAAATGCTGCCCATTTGAGAATTTTGTTCACATATACAGGTTTTTCCAAGATCCATCTCTGGCCAAGAAAGGATCAATGCTACTCTACATGCGAGAGAGACCAGAAGGTCATGGAAACGTTGAGTGTCACGCACAGCTAGAAAATTATATTAAGGTAAGGTAAGTACATCATATACAGAGATGGGAAGAAAGTTTAGAATTGACTTCCAGGTCAGGGTATCTGGGAGGTATCATGCTTCTTCAATTCCCAAGAGTACCTTTCCTTTTACAAAAGCCACTGGTAGTCATATGACATTTTTGCTTTTGAAAAACAAGAAACAGTTTTTACAATATGACCTGGAATCATGGAAAGTTACTTTACGTTTTTATACGTTTTGTCTGTGTCTACAAATCCGGGGATATCTGTTAGTTCTAGATTGTATTTTCTACAGCTTTGGCTTTCTATTGTTATAAAAGAATAACAAATTGCTCAAGCCTTAAAGCTGATCTCACTATTTGCATAACAAATGTGTGAGCAAAACTAAGAAAGCTCGTTTGTGCCCTCAGCATCCAGGCTCCACTTCAGTGGTGTCACTCAACAAACATGACACCATATAAAGGGGACTTGTGTGAACTGCACTTTCACTTCACTTTGAAGCAGAAGGGTAAGTTGAATTTCCTCTTCATAAATCACAAGGAATTTCACCTAGAAGGCAAACCCATTTCTTTTTATTTCTATGGTCATACTTACATTTTAAAATTGAATTTTCCTTTATTAGTCATTTTTTACTTTGCTTATACTAGCAATTTTAGTAGATGAGGACACGCCTGAAGGACACTAGATAGTAATGACTGATGAAGGTCATTAAAAGTGGATTAAAACCGAAGAGCTGGTTTTTCTTCCATTTTGCATTACAATTGATCAAGACCTTGACTCTGCATCATAATCCAATTATGAGCTGGATGCAGTAGTCCATTCAAATGTAATTCCCTGAATGATGATCATCAGGCAAAGGGTACGTGTTGTAATTGCATTTCCGTATCTCAGGGATGTAAGTATTCCTAGCCACCTAAGGTAGGTTTAATAATCTGCTCTAAGTCATTGGCCAGCATTTTCAGAGGTGTCTGCTAGCCTTCAATACAGTAAAGGGTAAACAGATCAAGACACTTCAGATTCAACAGACAAAACTCAGCAGCACTTTTAATACTGCTCATGTGTTCCCACTCTTTAAAGTGGAAATTCTTGACCATGAGGAATAGATGCTGCTGTTAATTAAACAGATACTATATGTTACAAATTTATGACATAATTGAATATTCTTATGTTCAGGGGTATGTCCTACTGAATTGACTTTGATGAGACATTCCCCTAGAAAACAAGTTGGTGTTGATGCAGATTAAGAATAATCTCAAAACTCTTCTACGACGGAATCAATCTAGAAGATATAAACAATACTTCTATTTGTAAAAATCTCAGCCCATTTAACAAATGGTAACTGATATTTTGATTCTGCTTGGCATATATACTTTGAAACAAATATCTTGTTATTACTGATGAACCCAGATTTTAATAATCTTGCAGCATTCAAGCCAACCAAGGTTTTATTTTCAAATTTGAGTGGTGCTGGATTTAGAACCTATATTATGTGTCAGTTCTGATTTTTTTTTTTTTTAAGGATTGAGTTTTTTGAGAGAGAGAGTAGTACAGGATCCTCTCTAATTCATGCTACTAGAAAAGTGGAGGATGGGTATTAAGTTACATATTTTGTATGAGAATCAACACAGCAGGATCACCTCATTAGAAATGAGGATACCAATTCTTGTCTCTTGAACCTGACTTTATAGCTCTAATTATTTTAACTGAATGATGTCAATAACTGACTATCTCCATGCCACAGTAACTTACAGTCCTTCAATTCAGGTTTCATAACTGCACAGCATACCCACTCACTGTGTTGTAAACCCATGATGTATATAATTTGAGTGCTTTTTAGTCATGATAGTACTAAGATTATAACCCTACTTAATGTTATATCTGAAAGGATAAAATAAGATTAATAGGCCTATTGCCAACCAGCAAGAATGCATTTTCCACAAGAATAACTCTGACATTTTCAAGCTTGTGGAATTTTGTTCAAAACAAGATAGGAATGTCAACTGAACTGTAACATTTTGCCCATGTGTAAAACACTATCAGTCTGTTTATGTCAAACAAATGTGCTTAAATAGTACTGTGGTTGAAGAGATTGCTAACTAGCTCCAAAACATTGCAATAACCACTGTAACAGATTGTGCCCTTCAGGTTGGTATCATAAGCATCATTGAGTGATTATAGTCCTTAACAGCCAACTAATGG
>NW_020955628.1:577688-587000 GCF_003031625.1 Empidonax traillii | reverse complement strand
GTCTGTGACTTGGTTCTCAAATGCCTGAAGTAGGAATTAATGTATCATACTCTGAATGGGAATCAGATGAAGGTAAGTGGAGCTGCAGAAGTGAAATGCTCCACACTGCCCTGAAAGGAGAATTTGCTGTTTCAAATGTCTACAGAATCCCCAAGGCCTCCTCCTACTGAGGAAACCCAAAGATTCAGAGCCACACAGCATTAATGAGATTCAAATGCCCTTGATTTTTCTTAATATAATCTCTATATTCTCCTGTTCAATTGCCAAGGGCTGCCTCTTCCTTTCCTCCCTGCTCTGTTATCACAAACAGCTGAATGCTGGAAGCAAAGAAAGGAAACCAACACAGAAACCTGCCCGGAGTTTTTTTAGAATATTTTAAAGTGTTTGCTTTAGGATAGCCAGAGAGATCCAAAGCCCGACTTTAAAAGAGCCCTTGGGAGGCACCACAGACAATCTGGATCTGCACAACTTCAGTTAACCTCATTAATACAGAATTATCTCAGTGGAAACAGTAGAGGCTGATAGAGAAATCTATGGAATTTCAGAAAAAAAAAAATCCATTCTGCTTTTAACTAAAGATTCTCTCCACAGAGTAAAAGGTACATGATCCAGGACAAAAAGAAAAAAAAAGGAAAATTTCAACTACCCTATCCCAAAACTATCCCAAATGCAAGATACTTCTCAACTGCCAAATAAACTGCTGTGGGCAGGGTGAGCAGCAATAAACTGAATTTTCAAAATGTATTGCAATAGCATAGGTCACATGATGGTTTATTCCCAAATATTCTCTTTATTTAACTCTGCTTAATTATCTTTCTCCTTTTCATACTGATCCATAAACACAGACATTTGTCAGCTGTAAAATGGCTGGAATCTTCCCTGCAGCACAAGAACAAGAACTGTTGGACTGAAGATGAGTCGGTTAATTGTATGATAGTGCTGAACCTCCCAGAGCTCAATGCTCAGACACCCACAAAAAAATGGGAAGATAATCAAAGGAACCTGTGGGTCATTCCCAGAGCAAGATAAGCCATCTGTGACAACACTGCTGTTAGAACATCAGCTTGCCTAAGTTTGCAAAGCTTGGTGGGAATCACAGGCTGCTTAAAAAAAAGGAGCAGAGAAATCCCCTCTAAAACACACTGCTCCTTGACTAGAAGGTGTCCCTACCAGCTCTGGATTCTGCACTAAACATTTAAGAGTTGAGGAGCAAACAGAAAGCTTAGTGAGGAATGGTTTAGCAAATAGAATGGCCAGTGTGGTGAAGTGTAAGAGGCAGCAGGAAAACCATTATGAATTTAAAGAAAGGTTATTTTACTGCCATAGTTCTTGCTGGTGTCAAATGCAGGAAGAGCAACTGCAATCTCTAATCCTTGGCCCAATTCCAAAGTAATAACAACAGATTGGCCGTAACAGTGGCTTTATACGGGTCTTATCACCACAATCAGCAATAGATTCGGTCTCATTAAATACTTCAGTGCTGTCACATTAGCAGAGAATAAAGAATTATTCATTTACCGTGACAAATACGGGGACTCAGGAGATTTGTTCATCACAACCCAGAATTCAGTGGCAGGACAGAAAAATAAGACAAACTCCCAAATTTCAGGCAGGTGCCAGATGATTCCCTCACCCCACCTCTGAGTCCAGCAGAAAGGACAGAGGGATTGCACACCCTCCACAGGGCATGAAGTTCAAAAGTGCAGTTCAAATTTTGTAGCTTTTGATCACTTCTAAGTGGACAGAAATCCGATGTAGAAAGCAACAAACCTGCTGTATTACCAGGCTGGTTGTTTGTTTATGAGTGGTTCTGGAATTTCACTTAAATTCTGTCTCTCAGAGGAGAGGTTCCAACTCAGCTAAGGTAGCAAACAGATGAAGAAATGACAGAAAACATTGATGGAGCTCAATCAGGACTACAAATGTTTAATGACACAACAAAAAAGAGAGGGGGAACTTTTGTTTGATACAGAACAGAAAACCAATCACACACAAAAATAAGATAATAGATTATTATAAGGCAATTGGGAGGGAAAAAAAAATATACCCACAACTTTTTTTTTTTTTAACATCTGCACACACAGTCAGATAACAAAGCCAAGACAGGAGAAAGAACTGCAGAATTCCTTACTTATCCAAACCATCCACATGATTTGAGCAACCTGGTCTACTGTAAGGTGTCCTTGCCCACGGCAGAGGGTTGGAACTGGGTGATATATTTAAGGTGCCTTCCAACCCAAACCATTCTGTGATTCTGTGATTCAATCTCCTGAGTTGTGCTCCAGTGCTGAGATCCTTAAACAGGCAGAAGAGACTTTTATATGCTGCTCTATCCAGCCCTTGAAGGGGAATTTCTGATGCTGCATCCAAAATTAAACTGCTTAACCTCTGTATTTTACTACCTGACCTCCAAAGCTGATAAAAGCATATTTTTTCCCCCTCAAAAAGGAATAAAGCCATTAGGGAGGCCAGGAAATGCTTTATCTCCGTCTCAGGACTCTCATCCAAAAGCCTGCATTACGTTTTCCTTTCTCCTTCGTGCCAGTTTGGTAACATGATTAAGGGATGGCATTACTGGCCACTACACACAACACCAGAAACACGTCCTGCCTTCCAAAAGAAGAGAATCCATGGGTAAGATACATAAATAAGATGGCTTCGGCCAAAAGGCTCAAAAGGGAAATTTTGTAGAGGTTTTGCCAGCATAATGGAGCTGAAAGAACAGCATTTAGGTTTCTTTCATGCACAAGTATCAAGAAAATTCTCCCCCAGACTGATTGCATGGTACCATCTTTAACGTGGCTCAGACACAAGAGCAACCTCTTTCTTGCCAAGGCTCTGTTTTGTACACTCACATATTACAAAGGCATGGTGCGCCTTCAATAACTGCAGCTTCTATTTAATTAAGAGTGTGTGACTGTGGAGGAGAAAGTAAACGGGTTTAGACTGTCAAAGGGTTGTGTTTAATAAAGAAAAATCACCTGCTCTGAGAAGGGGGTGTAATTTGGAATGTAATGTGGAACAACCTACCTCCTGCAATTCAAGAGCTGCCACCCTATTTCACTGCCCACCAAGGACAGTTAAGAGAGGAATTAATCTTGTAGGAAAAAGAAGAGTCAGAAAACTGTTAGATGAGTTTGGGTAGGTTGAGTAGATGGATGAGAGATGGTTTACCTAATCCTTAATTAAAGGAAATGACCACTCATGAGGAATCCAAACACACCCTCTCAGTGTGACCACAACACCATTATGCTCCACTCACCAATGGGTTCTGCAATGTCTGGTCCTCAGGATCAAAAGCTACTCTTGCTCATTGCTAATACTCTGCTTTTTGGGCATGGTAAATTCATCAGTCCCCCAGCAGAGGCAGAGAAAATTGTGACCACGTGACTACAACTTGCCACCGAGTGCAGGGTTTTGTTTCCTCATTTATGCATTTGACTGGTGAACATCTTAATCTCTGTAATGCCTGCAGAAGGTTTTGAGGCAACGATGCCTTCATCATAATGAGTTCGTGTCATTAATTTTAGAGATTTTTTTTTTTTTGTTCTGCCAGAAAGAGAGTGTTTGAATCAGAATATACACCTGGTAACTCCTGAGATTTCTACTTAATGTGGCTTCTCTTTGTCCTTGCAGACACTGCCTGACTCCAGGTTTTAGGAGATTTAGCGCCACCAGCTAAAATAAAAAATTTGATTTGCTGTTTTCCCGGGAGAGGTTACAAATATGCAGGTTTTATCACTTGACTTTACCCCCCCCCCCCACACACACACACACTTCCACGTTTAGATTATCTGTTCCCCTCTCAGATGCTGACTGCTCTCTGCAGCTGCAGAACGTCTCCCAGATGCACAGTAAGCTCCTCTCTTTATAGCAGCACCGTGTCACAGCACAGGGCAGTGGATGGGAAGCTATTCCTGGATACGACACCAGCTTCTTGGGTGACATTGGACGAGGCCTCTCAACCTCTCTGCTCCTCAGCCCTCTCCTCTGAAACGCTGATGGGAACATAAACCCCCTTGATTGCAGACAACTTGGAAATCAAAGGAGGAAATTTCAAAAGAAATCCTATTTATTTCTCTACCAAAACATGCACATCTGTGATGAAAGAAGACACAGCTTTCCACATCTCCATCCAGCACTGAGATTTACTGGGGTTTTTCCACCTCAGTTTTTTTCTCCAGCTCTCTCACTTCCTTCATCTCCCCCAGTCTTTCTACGGACTTTGAAATTTGGCCCTAATGTTTTGTTTTGTTTTGAAGAGCCCAACCTTTCCAAGAAAAAATTTTTTTTCCTAATGTCCAATCTCAACTTCCCCTGCCACTGCTTGAGGCTGCACTCCTGTGGTCTGGGATCAGCAGGAACACAACTGCAAAGACGGCAGCAGGATCCCCAGTAGGACACTTTAAATCACAGGAAGAACTCACAGTATTTTTAAAAGATACTAAAAAAAGTAAAAGCCCAGAAATAGAACTTCATGAGTAGTTGATTTGCTGGTCAGACTAAACCACGAACAAAGGTAAAATTATTACTGTCAACACAGAATGGTTTTGGGGGATGCTATTTACCAGAAGGCAGGAAAAAATGTTACTGGATTAAATTATTCCTCCACCCCCCCCAAACTGAAAGGCTCTGTTTCATTTTCAGGTTGTTCAGCTCTTTCTTAAATTAAAATTTGACATATTAATTTCTTTGGCTGCCTCAAAGTTGTACTCCTCACTGAACACATCATTTTGCCAGGAATTTCAGCCAAACTCAGCTCCTAATAATCCTGAGCTATAAACACCACAACAATGGAGATTTTTCCATTATTGGAAAGAGGGAGCTATTTAGCATTTCACAGAAATAGTGTTGGAGGCAAGAGCAGAACTGTTTATGGAACTGCAGCTACAGAAAGGATTTTGAGAGGATAAAAGATCTCAGGTATCAAAGACAATATGACATTAAGACACTGCCTCTGAAAAGGAGCAAGAAAGGGTTTTTAAACCACTGTAGGTACTGAGGCTTTAGATTGCACCTCACCTAAAAATCAGCCCCTGTCACGAGAATTGGACATTTTTAAATACTTATAGGAAAAATCTCTCTCTCCTGATGCCCTCTGTACTTCCATCATACATGGGAGAGCCCTCATTCATCTATTCAAATGGACCAACCACATCTCATTATATTCATGAGAATCATAAGGCAGAGAGAGCTCAGACTTTTTCCAAATTTTCTGTCCTCATTTATAACTCCAGCCTCCATTTTTTTTTGCTTCTGTAGTAGACCATGAACTGTCCTAGGAGTGGTATTGCAAAATGACAAATATTTGAATCTGGCATT
Organism: Empidonax traillii; assembly: GCF_003031625.1. Lineage (NCBI taxonomy): Eukaryota > Metazoa > Chordata > Aves > Passeriformes > Tyrannidae > Empidonax > Empidonax traillii. Next base: position 581,678 of record NW_020955628.1, on the reverse strand, counting down.
ACGTATCACCCTTTGTTACAAACAGAATAGTTTTCTGTGATTGGGAAATCCATTGCTTGCAATCCAGCAGGCACAGGCATCTGATCCGTTCAGAGCTGTTAATAGAATATTCATACTTCACATCTTTTAAGTTGATGGAGTATGAACTGATCAAACTTTCATCTCATCTGTGCTCTGTGAAACAAACCCAGCCTTTAGTCCCATTAATTTCCCGCCAAGGCTCTTCCAGTCTTGAAAACATCGGCTTCGCAGGGCGAGCGTTTTGTTTGCCAGGGAGCACCAGAAAACGAAAGTTCTGAGTGGGGTTTTCAACCATGTTAAAAACTGCACGCACATCCAAAGGTTTCCTGCTGGACTCAGGAGCAACCCCTGATCCTGCTGTGTCCTCCTCAAAGGCAGCGCTGCTTCGTTCTGGGTGTGCCCGCCCCACGCAGATGGGATTTCTGCTTTGATGATTGAATTATTTTTGTTTATCTCTGGGTGACATGACTAATCACAGACTGACTGTTGTAGGCTGAATGTTGGCAAAATTCAGCTCAAAATTCTCTTCTGCTGGCCCATAATTAGAAGCACTGGTGGTAACACGCAGGTTGGTCTTTTCCACATCTGTCACTTCACTGTGAATTGCTGCTTGTTTCTGTATTGCTGGTTTTTGCAGCAACAATTCAGAGCATTTTCCTGTTTTTTAAAAAACCAAAACAAACCCTAGCTTTTAAAATCACTTCTGAGCAATGAGAAAAGTAATTCTAGGCTGAGGAACAACAGTGACAATTTGGGGCATGGTACAAAATTCTACTGCTCACAGAAGCAAAGTAATTTTTGCACTGGGTGGGAAAAAGACAGTCCTGACTTACTGTTCTATCTATCTTCATTATTTCAGGAAAGATAAAGAAGCAGGTTTCAGTTTGGAGCTTATACATTTCACTAAAAGCTGATATATAAATACATATTTCCCAAGATCGACTTGGAAACTATTTTTGACCATAAAAAGAAAGACCTCAAAAATCCCAGTGAAAACCTCCTCAGATTATTAAAGGTATTAGAGCAGTTAAAAATCTAGAAAAGGACACAGCACAAGATCCAGTTCTAAGAAGATATGGATGCTCCTTCTGTGTTGGATATCTTACAACCTCCCTTCAGGCACCTCAAAGATGTCCTTCTGCACAACTGATCCAAAGTTAGTTATTTAAAAGAACCTCTGCCTGAGTTTTTCAATTCTGTACTTGGCTCCTTGGGAAATGGATGTGTTTTTTTCATGGTTTAATAATAAAAGCTGGTGTTGGAAGGGGAGCTTAAGTTTTCCTCCCAGAGCAGTGCAGTCTAACAACCCTCCTCAGAGAATGAAAAATGGAACTTACTTGCACTGCCCAGAGTAAGAACAGGGGGAAAAAAAAAGTTTCCATAATGGAAAAAACAAATATTATATATATCTATATAAGGTGTGAAATCATCTATGACCCTAAAGGACTTCACAAAAATAGCTACAAACTGTAGTGTGGGGGGAAAAGTTAAGAGACAAGGGAAGAGATGCTGAAGTGCTAAATTACCTTTTTTAGATTACCTGATTTTCCACAAGAGAGGAATGTGCCTAAACTGCACCCTGGGAGCTGTGCCTGCTCTGCAGTTTCTCCCACATTGGTGCTCAGGGAGAGCCCTCAGTGCCTTCTGGCCCTCACCTCACCCACGAGGTCACGCCAAAACACTCAACCCCCAAGCGTTTCTCTGACTCTGCTGTTTGTGCTATAGATTTTTGAGGATGCTTTTACCCCTTGGGAAGAGTGGTAGAAAGGGGCCACCGATGTAATTTGATGTGGTTTCCAGTCTGAGTGGCACAGTCATTTGTCTTTTGTTACTATGAAAATCACAGCGCAGAGGAACTGCGAGTGGGCGGCCAATTAAAATGTCAATAAAAGTAAATACATTTAAAGAGGTCGTGGCCATACATTATGCAATAAGAGGGGAAAGAAAAAAAAGGCTTATATTTGTATCATGCTAATTAAATTGACATGGTTATTGCAAATCATTTTGTTTCACCTGGAGCTGTAATTAAGTGACACCCCTTAATGAGAAGGAACCAGCGCTGACTGAACGTGCTCCTGTAGTAAAGCTCCTCTGACAATGAAGGATGTTTCTGTTTACACCTCTCATCATTTCACACTCCCAAATGCCAATGTCTTTCCAGCCAGGTAAACAGCATTTTTAAAAATTACCAATTAGGAGCATTTGTAATCTCGGGCAGCCTTTAACCTAGCTTTTCACTAGCTGCTTTGCATGCTGAAAAAAAACCCCAAATAATTGAAATCATCTGCAGTATTATTTCTCCTAAAGATAGATTTTAAGAAGTAAAACATCAAAGCAATCAACACAATGGCTGAGAAGAACTGTAGGAGCTTTCCTTTTCTTATGAGAATTGGGAAATGTGAAGACATTCAAGTGACAAGTCACTCTGATTTTCTAACCTGCTGCAATGTTGATTGAAGAAAAGGAAATGTGGGACACAATTCAGACACTGCAATGACAGACTTATGTTTCCACTCAACCATTTTTAATTAGCTGGAATGTGAATCTAGAATTTTTAAATTTAGAATTTTTAAAAATACAGAATTTGGTCAGCATCTGAATCTGGTTAAGTTTTAAATTTTAATCTCCCATTTTAATTGTCTTTCCAGTAGGATTTATTTAACCTGGAGATGCTGGGTTAAGTTCTGCTCTCCTTCACGCTGATTTTGGTGGGATTATTCCACATTTAGAGTAGATTTATACATCAGTTTGGCTCCAGAACTTCCAAAAGAAGTTGGTGCAATCAAAAATCCAGAACTATTTGTATGCAGGGCTTATACAATACACAGAGACAAGACAGAGAGACACCAGCACAGCTCAGTGTTACCTCTCCAGCTCCAGCTTTCACCTGGAGGCAGAACACACCCCAAGCTGATTCTGAGGTGCAGCAGCAGCTCCTGCTGACACCTCCTGCCACGCCATGGAAGTGTGTGAAGGATGGCACTGGGACAACACAAAAACGAGGCTTCAAAGGGTTCTGCCGCCATCAGCCCCACCAGCCACATGTCCCTGATTTGCACAAGCCAAACTTGGCAGAATTCTTTTATTACGGTTCATTTTGTGGTCTCTGCAGATCCCATAAATATTTTCCTACACAGAGAAAGCCTTGCCACATTAATTATAACGGGATTGCTTTGCTAGGCAAGTGGGAACACTGCCAGGATCTAAAAAATTGGCATCTTGGTGTTTAATACCAAGAACAACTCAAATACGAGATGTAACTGCAATTCCTACTGGATCTTTCAAGTGCATCATCAAATTTGGATCTCCAAATTTTTTTTTTTTATTTTATTTTTTTAATGCTTTCAAACTTGAAAGTGAATTCAGTGCTTTTAGAAAAGCAGGATAAATAGAAATGCTCTGAGCCAGGAACGCTGTTGGCAGGGTCTGTGAAAACTCTTTCACCCATTTCTGTGAGAAAGATACTATTTTTATCCTGAACCATTGGTAAAAAAAGACCATCCTTCAGGTTTACTGTGTAACACAGTCAGCACAAGACTGGGAAGAGAGTCTGACAGATCTTAAATTATTATGGAAATCATATTTTCTAAGCAAAATCCGGGTATGTCTGGAGAGAAGTCTGACTAGAAAAGGCTCATTATAATGTTCCATCCTCTTTATTATTGCTCCTAGAGGTAGCTCAGAATCTCTTAATATCTTTGTGTTAGCAGGAATGAATTTTCATAGAATCACAGAATCATAGAATAGATTGGGTTGGAAAAGACCTCCAAGATCATCAAGTCCAACCCCTGATCCAACTCCAATTACTATATCATGGCACTAAGGGTCACATCCAATCTCTGCTTAAAAACCTCCAGGGATGGTGAATCCACCACCTCTCTGGGTAGGCTGTTCCAATGCCTGATTACCCTCTCTGTAAAGAATTTCTTCCTAACATCTAACCTAAACCTCCCCTGGCAGAGCTTGAGC
>NW_020955628.1:562269-576529 GCF_003031625.1 Empidonax traillii | reverse complement strand
CCCCTGGCAGAGCTTGAGCCCATGTCCCCTTATCCTATTGTTGGTTGCCTGGGAGAAGAGACCAACCCCCACCTGGCTATAACCTCCCTTCAGGTAGTTGAAGAGAGTGATGAGGTCACCTCTAAGCCTTCTCTTCTCCAGACTAAACAACCCCAGCTCCCTCAGCCTCTCCTCATAGGACTCTACGATTCTATGATTCTATGACTTGCAACCATCCATCTTCACGGGCAGGTCTGTCTGCTCTCTGCAAACCACTGAGCAAGCTGGCAAACAGCCAAACCCACTGCTCTTTCTCTCCTTTTCTTTTTTTTTTTTTTTTTCGGGGGCAGGGAAATGCTGGAGACAGAGAGAAAGGAAACAATGCCAAGACAGCCTTGGCAATTCTCCCCATGATTGTCACCGCTGCCTCTTGTTTCAGCCATTAAAAGTATTGCAACACACAGAAAAAGGCAAGAGGAGCATCTGCATGGAGGGGAAGGCCAATGCTTTTGACCCATAAGCCCTAATCTCGGCCTAAATCCAGTCCCAAGTGCTGGGCAGCATTTTGGGGCTTTGAGAAACCTGGTCCAGGGAAAGGTGTCCCTGCCCATGGCAGGGGGTTGGAACTAAATGGTACTTAACGTGCCTTCCAACCCAAATGATTCTGTGATTTCATGATCCAAAAATGACATCAGAGGAACAGGAATCAGACTTCTGCACTTACATTAAGAGTATACTTTTGGTGCTGCTAGAAAATCCTCCATATATGTATGTATGTATTTGTAAACAAGTATATATATAAAAATATATTTATTTCACTAAGGACCAAGGTAAGAAAAAACAGACCAGGAGACTACAGCCTGCAGGCTGGAGGCTCTTATTCAGCTCCGAGCTTGCCCACCTTTTTGCACTAAGGCTTTGAAAGGTTTGTTGACTGCAATCCCTTGATGACAGCCCCAATCGGTGTTTTAAATGCACTTAACTTGATTAGGTCTCGCTGGATTGTTTGCTTTTTCAACTACTAGACGTTATAGGAAGAGTGGAATAGAAGCCTGGCCAGCTCTCAGGCATTTCTTTATTGATCCCAACTTGATCCTGAAGGTGGTAAAGCTCTCACTGACATCAATGAGAGCTCTCTGCCTGTGTGAGAGATGAGTGTGCCATATGCTTAGTTAAAAATAAACAAAGTGAACTGAATCAAAGAGAGTGGTGGGTGTTTGAAAGCACTACTTGGAAAGAAAGGAAAAAACAGCTTTATTCCAGCCCAGGGCAGGCTCTGGAACCAGAATGGTTCAGTGATTAAGGCCTGACTTGACTTCATCCTACCCCTGCTTCAAATTTCAGCTCTGCTAATGGATATTTTTTGGACAGCATAGCCAGAGAGGATTCCTGAGTTACTGCTACCCAAACGTTTTTTGTAATAGCCAAGCAGTTTTAATAGTGATTTTCAATAACTATGAACCTCAGGTGCTTTCAGGCCTGTTGCACCCAATATACAGGTTTTATAGTACATTTTTATAGTCCAGGCCATCACCAGTGCCCCTACTACAGACCTTTGCTCAGACACCATAACCACTGAGGAAGTTTCTGTTCATCACCTTGTCCTTCTTTCCCTTTCTAAAAAAACCAATAACAACTTCCTTTTTTTTTTTTTTTTTTTAATTACTAATCCCCTTCTTAAACTTCAAATAGAGCCAATAGGAGGAAACAAAAAATAACACCTAAAAACCGACAACAAAAGGCAGGAATTAGAAGCCACACAGCTGAAACTAATAGAGACCATATTTATGTAAGTATGTGTATTTAAGTGTTTCAGGTTTAGGATAAGATCCCCCCTGCCAAAAATGTGGCAGCTATATTTGCAAGTCTCGATGGGAAATGTTATAAAGAATCAAAAGCAAACAAATTTTCCTTTCAAATAAACTTGACCCGTATGTTTCAGACATGTGTTTCCCTTTGAGTCCTTGTCCTCCTTTGATGGTGTTACATAGTTTTCCCCCCCTTTAAGAGCAAATACTTTGTTGTTATAGCAATACTTTCCCACAATCCCACCCTCGGGGCCCCCCTGGTTTCCGAAGCCAGGGCTTGAAAGTCACCCCTCCTTGCACAGAGCTTCTCCAGGCAGGATGCCCCGAGCCCTTGCCATAGTCCTGTACACAGCTTTTAGTCACTGCACTGCCATCATCACAGCTGGGGGAAAAATAATCCTAGTGGCATGTAACTCAGTGGAGAGGAAAACTGGATCCACTGCTGAATTATCTGTGATCTCTCACACTTCTGTGTTCCCCTGTCTTGCACCCTCATGGATGTGCCTTTTTTTGCTCTTTTTTCCCCAAGCAATTTGTGTGGAATTAGCTCAAGCCTTTCTCCTCTTGCTGGGATGAGAAGTTTTTAAGATACCTGAACAAAACTTGCCTCACTGCAGCTCACACAGCTTTTGGGTAGTTCAAAACGTTCCTGCTGGTTTAGAAACGAACATCACCCACCCACAGTGACACAGAGGGCAGCAGGTTGGCAGAGCACCCACCTGGAGTGTCCACCAGCACTGAAGGAGACACCTGAGTCCAGAAGCAGGAAATTCTGATTGTCACTAAAAGGACTTAAAGCCCTTTGGTTTGTGAGCAACAGCAAATTTAAACTTTGCCCACCTCAGGGAGATAAAGGGTTACTCCAATGTATTCCAGAACTCTAATCACTTGTTCCCTGCATTTCCTGCTAATATGTTTACAGACCTCTACCAATGGACAACTAACACAAAAGTTAACAGGATAAGTATCTGCTGGAAGAGGAGGTTGGGATAATCAGGAGGTGCAGAGCGGTGTTACAGGTCCTTACCATGAGCACTCAGTTGGTGACCTGATCATGTCCTGACTAAACTCAACGGAAGCTTTGACACGGATTTAAATTGTCACACGATGAGATTTTGGATAAACTGACATCTGTGTCATTAACTGCAACCTTTGCATAGCATTTACATTCATCAGTAGCTGAATTTTATGGTACTACCACAGCACCCCAAAAAGTCCTGGGTCAGAAATGGGTGAGGTTGTTAGCCTGAAATAATTCCTGCTGATCTCCAGGCACTGCTCTCCTGGATAATGTGCATGGAAGGAAAAGACCTCAACTAACCTGCCTTGCAGGATGAAACAGATAGATAGATAGATAGATAGCTCTCCTGAGAATTCCACCTTGCAAAATAAATGAGCAAGGATATCTCAAATCAGTCACGTGTTATCTCAGAGCTAAGCTTATTTAATTTCTTGTACAGGTCAGAGGTTGCAAGAGGAATCTGCCCGATGCTTGTATTGCTCTCCTGGCACCTCCTCACTTTCCCCTCTTCCTTCCTTCCATCCATCCATCCATCCACACACAGCAGACAGGATTGAAATACGAACACTGGCCCTGGAAAAAGTGAACATCAGCTTTTGGTAACTCTGTTAAACCTGTCCCTCTGCTTGTATGTTCTTGCTCGAGGCTCAACACTTTATACTTAAGCTTTAAGATATAAAATAGTACATTTTAATTTATATATTTAATCTCTATTATATTCATACTGTATACAGAAATACCTTAACAGTAGGCTTACTAGCCAGTCATATAATCATTGTCTCTTAACGAATTTTCATTCAGTAAGCAAACAAAGCCAGAAAACCCCAGGAAAACCTCACTGATAAATGTGTCTGTTCACAGGGCTTTCACTAGCTGGGTTCAGAATGACAAATGAAAGAACTTCAGATCCATTTTTTGTTTTCAATAAAAATCTTGTTTAACAGTGTCATGAATATTCATGGTTTTGGCACAGCTCCAGGTTAAGCAAGAAGAGCCAAATCAAACAAGAAAACAACAGTCCACTTGGCTCCACAAAAGGATGCACTGGGGTTTGTAGGCTGGAGTGTGCACTTAAAAAAAAAGGTGTAAATCAAACTTTGCTGCGACTGTGCTCAAAGGGAAATAAAATCCCCCAACACCAAAAGCGACCTCTTAGTATTCAACAATACCAATGCTGGGCATCAGTTACTGGCAGATCCAAAGTCCACTGGCACCAGGAACGTACCCTGGAACATCCACAGCACAGGAGTGCAAAGGCTGAGGAGCTGCCGGTGGGGGTGGCAGAGATGACCCAAGAGGCCCTTTGGTTCTAACAGTGTTCCAGTCCCACTGTGGTGATGGATGTGAGACACAAAATACTGCAGTCTCAACGCAGGGCTCTCGGGGTTGACACTCCAAACTCTGCTGCTTTAACCACTACACAGCACCACTGGCACCAAGAGAGCACACTTTGATATGTATTTATGTAATAAACACATAACACACTTCTTTACAATAAAGGATGAGAGAGAGTTTGCTTGGAAGACTATTATTCTAGGGGAGTCAGAGTCATTCTCACCGTTATTATTTTCAAGCCTGACCACGTGGAAATTTAATATACAAACAGCTGGAACTTTGATAAGAGTCTGTCCCCTCTCAGCACATGCTGGAAAGATGTTATTACTGCTGTATAACCCAGCCCAGGTGTTATCATATCACATGCAAGTCTCGCATTGTGTTTAATCAGACAAGAGAAACTGCAGCTCCAATCTCCATATTTCTCCCTCCAGTGAGAATGTCAGGAGTGGAAGGTGCAGATAAAGCAAAAAAATGAACAGGCTGCTTAAAGGGCAAGAAAGACTCAGTCAAACAGTTGGGTTCACACTCGAGTTCTAGTGCAACCAACTTATTCACTTACATAAATACACCTAGAACAGAATAAAAAGCTTAATTGCAATGATGGAGGAGGGGCTGCCTCTTGCCCAGCAGTAACAGAGTACTGTGGATTGACTGCAACAAGGAGGAAACAGAGGATACTGCAGTGGAATAGCTCAGTAACACCAGGCTAAGAGCAGCAAGTTTTACACTGGCAAAAAGTGTGTCAGCACTCAATTCAGTCAAAGTTTTTAATCACTGATCCACTCACTTAAGGTGGGCACCTCTGCCTTGCATTATGTGGGCATCTTTGTTCTACCAAAATCAATCCAGGTTCCAATTTTCCCCAAAATACCCATCTGGAATGAATTCCCACACACGGCTCTTTTCTGCTCTGAATGATGGAGCTCTAATAGGAAACAGAAAATACCTTGCCTTTTTTTTTTTTTTTATTTTCCTCACAGCACAAGAACACGCTCAGGTTGAGTTAAACTCAATTTGTGTTTTTCGTTTTTCTTTCCTTTTTTTATATTTAAGGAAACGAGAAATAAAAAGTAAAACCAGTTATCCATTAAACAAACACTTGAGTGCACTTCAGACTGGCAATTGAGAATTTCAATACAACTGACTAATTTTCTTGTGTTTGTAAAGACTCAATTACTACAATCCTCTTGCATTTTTCCCCCTCTTCTTTCATGTTTCTGACTCTGAATCAGTTGAGTATTTGGTGAAAAGGCAAATATAGCCCAATATAGCCCAGGAGGCCCCTCAAGCACCGTTTAAACCATTATCAAAGTAACATTCCTTATCCTTTGAGAGGTTTTTTTTGGGGGAGGGGCAGAGAAGGTTTCGTGGACGTTCACCAGCTTTTGCCACAAAGCTGTTAAATTTCCTCCCTAAATAGCCAGGAGTTAAATAAAAACACGTCATAGAAAGGAACAGCAGTGGGATATGTGGAGGAGGATATAATTACACAACACAACGGGACAACCATTGCCTTTCTGAACAATCAGAGCTCCCTGGAACAAGAGGTTCTTGATCGTGTACCCGTTCCCAGGAACTGCTCTTACATCCAGCCAGATCCAGCCCTGACTCACCCTCATTTAGCACCGTGAGAATAACTGAGTTGTGGCTCTTTTTGCTGAGCCCTCCTCCCTAACGTGCCTCCTGTGCAGCGCTGGGCAAGGCATCCCCCAAAATGACACTTTCTGCTACTAGTTTTACTAACATGGAAGAAAGGAGTAGTAGCCCCCAAACCAGAATGATCAGTAGCATTTAAAATACAGCTAACTGTGTGATTCTTCTTGAAATAACTGCAGAAGTAGAAAAGTATCATCACATCAAACATTGACCCCTTTCAACAATACTCACTGCAGCCCCCAGCACATTCCCATCTGCACATTCCCATCTGCAGGGCTAAACAGCATTTTATAAGGTACAATCTCAATTGGAAGGGTTCTTGCAGGTGTTTACCTCTGGCCAGAGCACACACAGCCACGTGCAGGTCTGGGGCTCACAGCTTCAATCCTGCAAACCCTCCCCTCCTTGCCCAGCATTTTTGATGTCAGCACTCCCCATAGAACGGTCTATCAGAGTAAACTGGGCTTGATTTTTCAGTGCAAGCCGGTACAGAGTCATCCCCTCCTGGGAAAGCCCTGTAATAGTTAATAGAGATGAACCTAAGAGGGCTGTAAAGATGTTTAATGAGGTCCCATCTGAGTGACTCTAAAATCATGCAGGATATAATACAGAACATGCAAGCCTCTTCTTGTAGATAAAAATTTAGATTGTTTCATTTCATTTTCTTAAGTTCTGTACTCTGAAATGAAAACGTAATTGCCACATTTATCAGCTAATTGTGACAGGGAGCAGGGAGAACCCTAGAAAACACTTTCAGACACATTTTTTTTCCAACAGCATTTTTCTTTCAGGAAGAGCCAGACCTAACAGCTGTCTCCGGGTGTCACGGGGTGTGAGGACTCCGAGCAAACCCCCACTGTACTGGGAGGGAGGAACCTGTAACACTTCATCCTGCATCTGCATCACTCCACACGTGTTCTGAGGAACAGCAATCCTGAAGGGAGCTGGGTAGCAGAGCCTCGTGGAGGGGACCGAGGCTACTGCAGCTTTGCACAGCCTTTCATGAGACATTTGGGGCTTTTAAAGGCAACCAAACAGAAGTAGTAACACAGGAAAAGAACAGCTACTCCCACCATTAGTGTTCAGAAGAAAGGTTGGGAGGGATTTTGAACAGCTGCCAAAAGTTCATGGGATCAATTCCACTTCAAAATGGAGCTGTTTAAGAGCAAAAACAAAGTTCCCATGCCTCATCTGCTATTAGATCCCATTTCCCTTAAGCACTCACTGACACACAGTCAGGGACTGTTTCCACCCTGAAGTATCTGCAATCTAATTAAACACGGGGAGGAGTGAAAACAGAGTTGAAGTGGCTGACATAAAATTGCGCCCGTGCTGAAAGGTGAAGCCAGTTCTGCAGCAGGGCACTAGGACTTTGAGTTTATTGCTCTCCATCCACTACAATCATGACATATTTGCACAGCTACGGCATCCATTAGATGCACACCATGAATAAAAGGAGCACCTTCCAGCGGGGTTTATGTCAATGTTTACTTTGAGTGTGAAATAAAACCGCGGTTACCATAGCAATGGACAAAGCACCCATCACCTGAGATGCCGTGGAAATTAAAGAATGACAGCACAGCCACACTTTAGCAACACAAAGAGGGATGAGGCATATTAATTTCTGAGCGACTCTTCAGGATTTTTCAAGGCTCTTGCAGAAAATATTAACATTAACCAGCTGGCACTGTCTACAGCCAGCTGATAAAATCTTCACTCAGCTCTGTCAATATTTCTGCCCAGTGCTAATTACAGTAGCATTGTCTCAGACAGATAAGAGAAATATCCTTAAGCAGCACCCTAGAGCCCAGAAAATGGAGATTACACATCATCTTCACGTGTTTCTGTCCTGGCAAGACTGCTGCTTGCAATATCCTTTCTGGGGCTTCGAACAGGTTGATTTGAGATCCTGACACTTCACCAGGAAAGTCCCTGGGGAGTTGCTTTGAAGCTCAATGTCCCCCAGGTCATACCCTAATGCATCCAATCCACACACAGGGTTGCTGGTACCTCCCTTCAGAGACTTTGCTGCAAAGCTGAGCCCCTCAGGTCTGGAATCCCCACTTTCTGATGCCATCAGGAGCACAGCAATCCCCACCAATAAATCCAAGTCCAGTGCCAAGGATCTAAGTCACCTCCTTCAATGCTGCCGTGATGTTATCTGTGAGACTGTGTGACCCTCCATCTGCTCTTATCTTGTGTTTGCCCTGAGCCTCTGCCTGGACCAGCTCTGTCTCATTCACAATGCACTGACTTGACAAATGAATTATAACTTTAACACCATCTTTTTACCATCTTCTGTCTCAAAAAACCCAATATTACAATACCTGTAAGTGTACATTGTCCACAATCATCATCACACAACCAACAGAGACTAAGGATCTACTAAAAAAATTGGTTAAGTCATTCCTTTCTACTGGCAAACTGTAATCAGGCTGCTAGGGAGGAGAAAAATCAGAAGCTGTTGCTAATGTGGCCTCTCCTGGATGTCTTAAATCCAGAGGAATAAAAAGTAGCCTAAAGCCTGTGAATATTCTCATTACTTTTGACAGGACTAAATTTGGGTACATTCCTGAGTGACAGGCTCCTACTCTGGGCTGGTGTTTCCCTTCCATGCAACCAGAGCTTTTTCTAAGCTGTACATAACCTCAAGCAGAAAAATATTTTTGTTGCTACTGGTGGTGTTTGCACAACCTGCTGAGACCAGGCACAAGTGACTCAGTGACTCCAGCAATTACCATCACAACACCTAATTTTTTTTAAAAGCTACAGGAAAGCTGAGAGTCCTGAGCAGGCAGCCGTGCAATCCACAGGAAAATTCAGTGTCCTCGAAATAGGAGCCACAAATGTCCAGTGTGCCAAATCAGGAATCCCCTCAGGCAGGTCAGCAAGCACATTTGTGCCTCAGGGATCACCTGCAGGGCTGAACTGCCTTGTAGGGTGAGTGGAAGACTAAGCATGACTTTATGGTCTGGGCTGTCAGGGACTCTTTTTTTGTCTGCAAAACCAAGTTGTGATTCGTGATCCGCAACTGTTTCTGTGTCCTGGTTAACAACTAATCAGGGAGGTTGAGGAATCCAGCTCTGAATTTTGGGAAGTACCAGATATTCCCTTCAGTGAGCCTGTGCCTCTTGTACAAAGTGCTCAGCCTCGTGGCACTTTGGGAATGAAGGGTTACATCTTAAGAGCCAGAGCCTGAAAGAAAAAGAGTTTTTTTTAAGCAGCCTGACAGCTGAGGATGCAGAGGGCTCTGTCTGAAGTGCTTCCCCCATTTTTCCTTTCTCCTAAGATATGCGCTGTTTCTCAAATCTCCTTTTCTCTAGTCTTGCTGATCTAAGCAGCAATATGAAAACCTAAAATGATGTTGCTGGAGATGATTAGGCTGTTAGTGCAAATTAACCCCCTGGCAGCTTTGTTAATAGAGACATTTTGTAACACACCAGGAACCAGGCAAACAAACAAAAAAAAAGTGCTGAATTTTCTTTTAACCCAGTCTCATCTAAACCATGAATTAATCAGTTTTTTCTGTGTTAGTAGAAATCTGTGGAAATGCAACTTTCTTTTCAAAAGAATGCTACCCACAGCAGCACAACCCTCCCTGAAGACACAGCCCATACTGGGCAGGGTAGGATTTCGAGGAAATACAGAACATCCCAACGGGGTCCCAATGGAAACAGTGACAAAAATTGGAGTCAAACATTCTAGAGCTTAGAGGAAAGCTCAGCGTTGTGTAGACATTAACTCCTACGTGCAGAGCAGCACTTCCACCATCCTCAAGCCTTCTGGGGAAGTTTTAACTGTAAACTGCTGTAAGAACATAGAAACAATTTGAGTTCTTTGTGTGTGTGCTGCCAGGAGTGAGGAGCAGCAGTCTGCCAAAACAGAAACCTCAATCAGTCTGAGAGTTTCCATCTTAAATAATGAGCCCCACAAGCACCAATAAAACAATACAGATAAACCCATCACAGCTCTTCCAGCCCAGACACCTACTCTTGGAATACTCCCCGTTCATCCTCCCATCCCAGCTCCTCCTCCCCGCAAGCCCAGAGCTATGACGTGCTGATGTCCCTCCTGGTATGATTCCAGCAAGTCACCAGTGCTTGTACATCGTTAACAGATGCAGGAAGGTTTTACAGCCTTGTCACTTGATTTTTCTCAGGGATACTCATTTCCATTCAGACTCACAGGCTCGCACACTTTCCTGCTTCCAGGGCCTTGGTACCCAGCAGCTTGTCAGATAATCACACGGAGGATTCCCAGGGGATTCCCCGACGCATCAGATCACAGCCCTTTCCAGACAGCCAGAAAACACCATCTTGGTTCAACTGAACTCCACTCCCAGGAGAATAAAATCTCTCTCCCTGCTGCTGGTTTGGGAGGACTGGGGTTTACGTGGTGTGATCTTATAACGAGCCAGCATTATTCCTAATCAGGCAAAGAACCAAGGCTTTAATTAACGGCTGTAACTCGAGTCACACCAGAGGCTAAGAGTCTAAATACCAAGGAAGTAGCAGTGCCTCATCTCATCTCCAAGCAGCCTCTGACAGGCTATTGCAGGGGTTGGCAGGACACAACAGGGCACCCAGAGTGGCGACTCCAACAGGACAAGAGCCAGAGGCACCGGTTTGCACCAGGAGCACGAGCGGCTGCGCGGCTGGAGGAGAAGCCAGGAATGACTTCACTGCTTTGGCGAGACTGAAGGGAAGGGAAACTACTTACCAGAGGGAATTTTAACAGGATACCTCAACATGAAGCTTCTGAAACTCCAGCATGCACGAGCCTTTGCCAAAATTAACCCCACCCTCAGCTTCAGCACCGCCAGCCAGCCATGCTCTGGCTGGCTGATGATGCAATCATTTTGCTCTCTTCCATTTATGTGACCCTGTAACAGCCCCCCATCAATTCTTTCTATTTTTCCAATTAAAATATTAGGGAAACTTTTAAAGCACACAAACCTGAAGTGCAAAAGTCCAAATGTATTTTATAGTTATAAATATATATATATATTTATAAACAGTTCAGGTTTCAAGTTAATAATTAGTTCCTTTTAAAACTTCACCAAACCTGACTCACTGCTGCCACAGACTCGAGCTCTTCACCCCTTCACTTGTTCTGGTGAGAAGCACCTTTCTCAGTCTCTGTTTGAAGGGCATCCTCACCAGCTTAGCAGTTTTGAGAATGAGTCATCTGTTTGGAGGATCCAGGTGCCTGTGGTGTGACACCAGTGCCCATGAAAAGTGCCTGCTAAGGGCTAATGAAATTAAACTGACTGGAGGGTGATGCTGCTCTCTCAAAATAGCACTAACGCGTTCTCTTCCCTGAGGAAGTATTTTTCAGATCCCAAATGCTGCTTAAATATTGGGAAATATTTACCTTTTCACTGTTGGCCTGTCACGTTCTCTAGTAAACGGCAATTAGTGCTTCAGCAGAGTGTCCCCATTGCTTACTGAGGCAGAATATAAAAACTGATCCCACCACAGCTAGGAATTTACTCAGGACAAATCTTAACAAAGCAACCTGCAAAGTGCTGTTAAGCCTCAGCACTTGCCAAAAAAACCTATAAATCCCCACAGTGAAACGACTTGTGAATGATTTACTGTCGCTTGTGTTATGTAATGCAGAGATTCCCCACGGGGAGCAGAGACTCAACTGTCCTGAAAGTGCACACAGAGCAGGGCCCTGAATTCCTCCCTGAAATGTGAACAGCACAGACAAGCAGACCAAGAAGGTGAGGGTGTAAACAGGGATGGAGTGATATGTCTAAAGTAACACAGTGAGTCCTGAACAGCAGTAGGAACAGAACCCAAGTCTCTTAACCTCCTAATTAGTGCACAACAAAGAGCACTTTTTCTCTCATGAACCTGCTCCACCGTAGATTTGTAGTTGAATTGTTACTAATCATTCTGTAGAAGTGAAAATAAAACAAAGAAAAACAATCGATGGGAATTGAAGTTTTGCAAGGCTGAACACCAGACTATGAAGTACATAAACCTTCCTCATGAAATATATAAAACCCCTTCAAGCCATGAATCACAGCTCTGAATGCTTCTGCAAAGCACCTCTGGCCTAGCACCTGACTTTATGGGTCCCATCAATATCATAAAATAGCTCAATTTTTGAATTAAAAATGTACCTTGAAATAAGGAGACAACAGAAACAAGTCTGAGGGTTCTGAGGCATCAAACTCCTCTCCTTTCAGATGTCTCCTGAAATGCTTTTGTGCAATAAAATCACTTTTCAATATTTAAGTGACGCAAAACCGCACAGGACATGAAAAATGTTTTGTTGCAATTCTTCTCACACATGAACACCCAGAAAAGCACCACACTATTCTCTCTTCATTTCACCCTGTGTTGGTTTTAAATATGAAGCAGTATTAAAAAAAAAAAAAAAAAAAAAAAAAGCACACTCTTCATTTAAGGGTTGAAAAACAGCATTTCATCTACTGGGGAAAGTGGGTACTTGGGATAATACATCCTGAATTATGGGTTAACACAAAACATAGAGCGGTCTCAGTTTTGGTTTAGGTCTGGTATGTTTTGGTCACCTTCAGCTTCTGTTAGTGATTACAAGGTCACTGGTGTTTGCCACGATGCCACCACACTGCAGAGTTAAAAACGGATAAGCCAACAATTAAGCACAGGCAAATTTCAGGGTGTTAAAAGCTATTTCATCGTAGGGCAAGATGAAAACGTCACTGTTTAAAATTAAACAGTAACTGCCTGAAAATGTTCCCACTTTTGACTCTTTTGCAGGCAGCAGGTGGAACAGCTGAGGACAGGGCTAAGCCCCTCTGAGAGGTTTAGTCCCTAGGGAGGCTCAGACAGGTCTTCCACACAAAGCAGGCTGAGTTAGTGCTGGAGATCCCCTTTCTTCATACCTAATTCCTCCAAAATGGCTATTTATGGCCACAAAATCCAGTCTTTGAAGTACTGAGATTTACAAGCAGGCTGCACGGAGATGTGATGTCCATAACTACCTTTTCTGTGGCTATCCTGTGCATCCTCCTCCAGGTCTTCAGTTGTTCCCAGCACCAACCAACACGGCTCTGCTGTCAATACTCATTAGGAACTGACATGTAAAAGCTGCCTCAGCTCACGGGTTTAATAGCTTTCCTCACTGCATTTATCCTTTATCCTTCTTTCAATCTGTAGATTTATTATTACTGCTAATTACCCATTGTCTTGGGTTGATTTGTTTGCTGGACAAAGGTAATTCAGTAGGCACTGATTACAACCTCCATCCCTTCAGGTGCAAGGAGCTGCCCTGCAAAATCTGCAGTAAGAAGCCTGAAGGGAAGGAAAAAAAAATTACCCCTGTGCTACACCTCTTTTCTCTAATCAGGATGTAACAACTTCATCCCCTTTCTCTTTACTTATCCTTCTCAATACCTCCCGTAAATCGGGTTATCTGGTGGTTCAGCACCTTCTGGAGTGAGTTAAAGATTAGCTGCTGCCCGGCAGAGTGACATGAAACGCTTAGCACTCCCACACCTTCAGCCCTGTGCTGTGCAGTGCTCTGCCTGATCACGTCATGAAAAATAGATGACAGGATCCTTTAATGGTGTAGTACCTGGGAAAGTATTTAGAGCCATGGCACAAACACAGCAATGCACACAGGGCAACCTTTTCAAAGCTGCCTAAATGCAGCTTCCTCCTCACCTTCAGGTATCTCAACAATCGCACGCAGTTAGGTGTCACCTCCTGAAAGTTAACCCCGCAAGAACAGCTTATTTTCAGTACGGTTATGATTCCTTCCCTCTTTTGTAGCCTGCTGGGTGTGAGGGCAGCTCATAAAAGCATTCAAGAGCATTCAAGAGCAGGGTCGTGCCCCCAGGATTTTGCTTTCTAATCCTTGCAGACAATACACCGAAATGATGACTCGGATTAGAAGGGTGTGTGCAACAGCAACTGGTGAGGAGACAATCAATCATGGTAGCTCTGCTCAAAGCAGTGCTAACAATTTTAACAGCTCTGGGAAGCACACAGGAGACCTAAATCATCTTCATTTTAAATATTGCTGGTTATTTTGCTTTTCTGTCCCGTACTGATGCTACTTCTGGTCACAGTTTACCAACTGCTAGAGATAACAGTAATTTTCCTTACTGTGCAGATCACCTGTGCAGTAAATATAATTCAGCTCTCTTTTGAGGGCCTTACCAATGGTAGGAAAACAAGGCAATATTTTCTTCCCCCTTCTCCATTTCTTCAGCTCTTTCATCATGATTTTCCCATTCTCATTACTGTCGGTAATACAAGACAAACCTGAAACTCCTTCCATCAGAAGAAATCAAAGTCCCTCAGGAGCAGGACTGACCAAGTGCCTGCATTCTCTCTGTTGCATACAAAGAATACCTGTAAAGACTCACCAGAGGTGACACAGCAGGACAGGAACAGGCCCCTGTGAACAGGAGCTCTCACCTGCCAGGACTGTCTGAGCTGCTTTCACAACAGTCCTG
>NW_020955628.1:557465-562101 GCF_003031625.1 Empidonax traillii | reverse complement strand
TCAGAAGAAATCAAAGTCCCTCAGGAGCAGGACTGACCAAGTGCCTGCATTCTCTCTGTTGCATACAAAGAATACCTGTAAAGACTCACCAGAGGTGACACAGCAGGACAGGAACAGGCCCCTGTGAACAGGAGCTCTCACCTGCCAGGACTGTCTGAGCTGCTTTCACAACAGTCCTGTGCTGACTCCGTGCAAGAAAGGAAGACCTGTGTTTATCCACACAGCGCCCCTACTGTGTTAATGGACTACTGAGCACAATCCCCTTCACTCCCTGCCATATTAGTCATTCTCTCTGATTTTACTGGTGTTCCTGGGCTGATAAATTTACAGATACAGTAACAGGATTCTGAATTAGGACGCGACTTAAGAACACGGTTTCAGTTGCAGTGATTTGTGGCTATGAGGTCATTCAGACCAGTCTACTTCCCTTTTGCCAGAGCAGATTTGTAGCTATTATTTCCCATCCCCCAAGCAATGATCACATGCTGTTTGCTTCAGCGCTGCATGTTGCAATACCTCAATGAATAATATACAAGAAGCAGAAAATAAACAAACCCACTCTGCCCCGGGGGATAATGTGTGGTGTGTTTTTCTCTAGGATGATTAAATGTGAGTGCATGTCACAGGATGTAGGGATTGCTCCGCTGGGAACCCAAGAGGATGAGAGCACACAGCTCTCTGTACCCAGGCAAATGGCCAAGGAGAAGGTTAAGGGAGCCCCCAGGCAGACCCAGCATATGCACTGCTGCTCCCTGGATGCTCTGGTCACTTGGCTTTTATATCTGTAAGACACAGACACTTCAGAGATTCCTGGGTCAAGTTCCACACTCTTTCACACCTGGGAGGTTTGAAGGCAACAGATTTCCGTCACGGAACCAGGAAGCTCCACCCGGTCTTTGCCAGCCTCTGCCACCAAAACCATGGGTGAAACCTTCACAGCCAAGAGAACAAGCCCCACAGTGCTCATGACTCGTGGGATGGGCCCACACAGCTTTTGCCAGTGGGATCAGCTGTCCCTTCCTACTGTGGTGTCAGTAAACCTGTTCAAACCACTTCTCTTCTTGCACCTCCTGTACACCTTGAGCAAAGCTTCCCATGATTCTGTGATCTGGCATCTTTGCAACTGCACAGACCACCAGCTTTGGTGGATACAAGGGTCTAACATGCCTGCAAGACAGTTTTGAAAACCAAGATTGCTTTAGAGTATCTCACATTGCTTTGCTTGCCTTTGGTCGTGGAGAGGAAGAATCACACTCAGAAAGTCAGTCAGCCCTGCATTACATCTCAAGACAACAACCACCTGCCCATTCCCACTGGAAACAAGGAAAAATCATCTAAAAAAAAATAAAATTGGTCTCTTCAGCCTCGTGTTCTTGTGCCTGGTCCAAAGTAATGTTAAGCAAAAATGTAAATCTTTTCACCAAAAGCGTGTTCCAGGACACAGAACCACCAATAAATTTAAGACTATTCACATCAGAAAAATCAGTCACCTGTTCTCAAAACCAAAGCCAGCCCACTCTGTCCATAACAGCAAAGTCACACGGGCAACTACTGATGTCCCACATCATTATGTCCATCTCTTGCACCTCTCAGCATGCACATGATATCCTTGTCCAGGCAGTCACATTCATTTCTGAGCAAAGAAATACATTCCCCAAATTAAACAACTTTGTTTCTCTTCAACTCAGCATTCAGGAAAATAAAGAGCGTGGCACAGACCTTCGAAGTGTGGTCCCCTCTCCCATCCACTCAGCAAACATCCAGTTCACTGCCTCTGGATTTCTTTTTTCATCATAGCTGTGCTTGTTAGGTGGAAAAGTATTCTGTTTCTACTACTTAGTGAAAAAGGATTTTCAATAAAAGATAAGCAACAACGTCAGAAAATACTTCTATCACAGAGGTTTCACTCAGTAAACAGGTGTCTGGGAGATTATCTTGCCAATTTAACCAAAGCTGCAAACACCAGACCGGTTCTGGGATGACTAAAATCCCCCTTTTTTCACATAAAAGCCTTTTATCTGCCAAGCGACACTTCCTGCTCTAAAGGCCATTCTCCTCGGTAGTTGTCAACTATGTATTAATCTAATTCATATAAGCCTTAGAAATAAATACTTTCATGTGCAGAATCTTTTGGGAAACTCTGATTCCCTGAGGCTTTAAAGAGCAATTGTTGCTTATCACCGTGGAAATTTCCACTGAATTTAAAGCCTGCTAACAAGGAGAAAAAAGATACATCAAATATTTCAGTGATTAACAAGTTTCCCAGTCTATGTCATCCTCAAAGGATTATCATCTGATCGGCAGGGAAACTGCTAAAGAAGAAAATAAAAGGAAAGTGATCTGACCTAGTAAGGCAGTTCTTGTGTTCCCACTCCTGTCCAAAAATAATGGCACTCGCTTCTAACAGTCCCTTACAGCCAGCAGCAATATCAAACACATTGGGCTTTATTTTAAAGGGTAGATGTTTTGGCAAAGAAAAACGCTACTTAACTGCAAGTAGACAGTTAAACCCCTCCCTGAAGAGCTCTCACAACAAAACCACTCTGTGTGTGGGAGAGGCAAGTTCTGCCAGAGCACTTACAGAAAAGCAGGTAATTGAAGTTTTTCTGCATTTTAACCCCATGCCCGTGCAATAAAAACCTGATTTTAAAAGCCCTGTAAAGCAGAGAACTTCTCTGATGTCTCAGAGTCTGCCACGGCACAGAAACGGCCCCACGAAAGCAGCAAACTGCTGTGTTTTGTACCCCTTGTTGCACACTGTGGGCCTGTGGTAAACGGCACAGTGGGCACGTTAA
This sequence comes from Empidonax traillii, assembly GCF_003031625.1. Lineage (NCBI taxonomy): Eukaryota > Metazoa > Chordata > Aves > Passeriformes > Tyrannidae > Empidonax > Empidonax traillii. The sequence continues at coordinate 559,306 of NW_020955628.1, read as the reverse complement.
AAGCCGCCTGGTGATGGAGACTATCAATCCATCAAGAAATCCACGCAAAGAGGAAAATAGTATGTTTCAGTGACGTGGAACAACCTTCAAAGTAGCTAAGAATCACCACGTGTCCCCATCACCTTTGTGTGCCACCACGTTAGAAAGGTGCAGAAACAACCTACTGTACCTGAGTACGAACTGATCCACCGTGGAGTTGTTGGCGATTGTCACGTAAACGTTCACGACCTCCCCTTGTTTGACCGGCTTTGAGGGCAACCAGACAACGATGTTACCATCCAGCCTCAGCTCCGTAAGCTGGGAGGTCTCCTGGCCTCGATAGAGGCTGACAGATCCGATCCTCTGCAGGTGGGACACGGTTTCATCCATGCCATCCTTTCCCGGCCGGATGGCGTTTCCCTTCCTTATATCCTCAGGGGTGCACTCTCCCTTCTCATCCCCCGGCTGGATGGTGTAGTAAAGCTCCACAGGGCTCCCTTCGAACTGATCCGGTGGCTTTTTACGGCCCGTGACGACCGTGGGGGGGTTGAACCAGCTGGGCAGGAGCTCCAGCTCTGCCACGCACAGCCCCAGGTCCCCTCTGAGCCGGCAGCTGCCTCGCACTTCCCGCGTCTCCCGGAAGGCGAACACCCGCAGGCAGGGCAGGCGCTCCGTGGTGCTGTAGTCATCCCAGTCCCTGCCCACGATGTAGAACAGCACCTGCACCTTGGGCTTGCTCGGGTAAATTTTGTTGCTCATGATGTAGGCCTGAAGCTTCCAGTTGTAAGTAAACTTGTTGGCAGATCCAAAAGGGCTGGAGGTCAACATGAGCTCCTGGGGCACGACTTGTTCAACGGAGAAGGGTCCGTAGCTGGCGTTTAGTACAGGCGGTCTCTTGGCTTTGTATGGGAAGAAGGATTCCACCCTGGATTGCAAACTGGAGTTTCTCATGAAGTCCTGGTTGGCTTCTTTGAGAAAGAAAGATGTTTCATCGTTGGAGATCCGATAGCTCACAGGTAGGTACGTTGGCAACGAAGAAAATCTCTGATTATTGTCCAAGACCCCTCGACACTCTGTCACTAACAAAAGAAAAGGGGATCGAGTTAGATCAAATCTGCTCAGAGGTTAACAGGGACATTTCGCACAACACCCAGGTGTTCACCTTCCCCACTCTCTTCTGGTCACACCACCCCCTTCTGAACTTTCCACCCACTTAGAAACTTCCCTCCTGTCCTGTTCAGTTACAGGGCTCATGAGGCACTGGGTACCTCAGTGGAGTCCACTGACCCACAGCTCCCCAGGACTGCTGAGCACCATCCCTGCAGGAACGCTGGCCAGGAGATCCAAGAGAGCTTCTGTTCCATGGGCAAAGACAGAAGACTGACCCCACCCCCTCCCCATTTCACTCAGGAAACCTTGCTCTTGTATTACTGTTTCTGGCACTGTGGTCTATCTACACCTCTATAATTTAATATCGACACTACCTCAGTTTTCTAAGTTATTTCAGTGCAGGTGCACACCACAGGCTAGGAATATTTCAACAAGTGCTAATATATAAGATGCACACAGAGAGAAATTAGAACATACTGGCCAATCTCAAGTTTCAGCTGAATATCAGACCCCTTTTGACCTGAATGTTATTTTCCTATTAAAAAGGTTAAGGGCAGTTATTGTTGAAAGGTAAAATTTATTATCTAAATTAGGTAGATAACAGTGGAGAACAGTTAAAATACATGTTGATCTCCAAAATAGCCTACAGAGACCCTCTCTCACCAGCTTCCTCACAAAGGGCTGCACTTTAGGATTTCTGCAGATCATATCTGCTGCCCTGGCATGTCTGGCTGCTGGCAGGCTAATTACAC